>NW_027193574.1:0-18499 GCF_032444005.1 Ranitomeya imitator
GCTGGCACTTGTGCCCATGCCTTAAGCCTAGCCAGCACTTGTGCCCCCTGCCTTGATCCTAGCCAGCACTGCACTTGTGCCCAGGCCTTAAGCCTAGCCCGCACTTGTGCCCAGGCCTTAAGCCTTAAGCCTAGCTCGCACTTGTGCCCAGGCCTTAAGCCTAGCCCGCACTTGTGCCCAGGCCTTAAGCCTAGCCCACACTTGTGCCCAGGCTTAAGCCTAGCCTAGCTGGCACTTGTGCCCATGCCTTAAGCCTAGCCAGCACTTGTGCCCCCTGCCCTGATCCTAGCCAGCACTGCACTTGTGCCCAGGCCTTAAGCCTAGCCCGCACTTGTGCCCCGACCTTAAGCCTAGCCCGCACTTGTGCCCCGGCCTTAAGCCTAGCCCGCACTTGTGCCCCGGCCTTAAGCCTAGCCGCACTTGTGCCCAGGCCTTAAGCCTAGCCCACACTTGTGCCCAGGCCTTAAGCCTAGCCTGCACTTGTGCCCAGGCCTTAAGCCTAGCCCGCACTTGTGCCCAGGCCTTAAGCCTAGCCTAGCTGGCACTTGTGCCCATGCCTTAAGCCTAGCCCACACTTGTGCCCAGGCCTTAAGCCTAGCCTGCACTTGTGCCCAGGCCTTAAGGCTAGCCCGCACTTGTGCCCAGGCCTTTAGCCTAGCCCACACTTGTGCCCCGGTCTTAAGCCTAGCCCGCACTTGAGCCCCGGCCTTAAGCCTAGCCCGCACTTGTGCCCCGGCCTTAAGCCTAGCCCGCACTTGTGCCCAGGCCTTAAGCCTAGCCCGCACTTGTGCCCAGGCCTTATGCCTAGCCTAGCTGGCACTTTTGCCCATGCCTTAAGCCTAGCCAGCACTTGTGCCCCCTGCCTTGATCCTAGCAAGCACTGCACATGTGCTCCGGCCTTAAGCCTAGCCCGCACTTGTGCCCCGGCCTTAAGCCTAGCCCGCACTTGTGCACCGGCCTTAAGCCTAGCCCGCACTTGTGCCCCGGCCTTAAGCCTAGCCCGCACTTGTGCCCCGGCCTTAAGCCTAGCCCGCACTTGTGCCCCGGCCTTAAGCCTAGCACGCACTTGTGCCCAGGCCTTAAGCCTAGCCCGCACTTGTACCCCGGCCTTAAGCCTAGCCCGCACTTGTGCCCAGGCCTTAAGCCTAGCCCGCACTTGTGCCCCGGCCTTAAGCCTAGCCCGCACTTGTGCCCCGGCCTTAAGCCTAGCCCGCACTTGTGCCCCGGCCTTAAGCCTAGCCCGCACTTGTGCTCAGGCCTTAAGCCTAGCCCGCACTTGTGCCCAGGCCTTAAGCCTAGCCCGCACTTTTGCCCAGGCCTTTAGCCTAGCCCGCACTTGTGCCCAGGCCTTAAGCCTAGCCCGCACTTGTGCCCAGGCTTAAGCCTAGCCCGCACTTGTGCCCAGGCCTTAAGCCTAGCCCGCACTTTTGCCCAGGCCTTTAGCCTAGCCCGCACTTGTGCCCAGGCCTTAAGCCTAGCCCGCACTTGTGCCCAGGCTTAAGCCTAGCCTAGCTGGCACTTGTGCCCAGGCTTAAGCCTAGCCTAGCTGGCACTTGTGCCCATGCCTTAAGCCTAGCCAGCACTTGTGCCCCCTGCCTTGATCCTAGCCAGCACTGCACTTGTGCCCAGGCCTTAAGCCTAGCCCGCACTTGTGCCCAGGCCTTAAGCCTTAAGCCTAGCTCGCACTTGTGCCCAGGCCTTAAGCCTAGCCCGCACTTGTGCCCAGGCCTTAAGCCTAGCCCACACTTGTGCCCAGGCTTAAGCCTAGCCTAGCTGGCACTTGTGCCCATGCCTTAAGCCTAGCCAGCACTTGTGCCCCCTGCCCTGATCCTAGCCAGCACTGCACTTGTGCCCAGGCCTTAAGCCTAGCCCGCACTTGTGCCCCGACCTTAAGCCTAGCCCGCACTTGTGCCCCGGCCTTAAGCCTAGCCCGCACTTGTGCCCCGGCCTTAAGCCTAGCCGCACTTGTGCCCAGGCCTTAAGCCTAGCCCACACTTGTGCCCAGGCCTTAAGCCTAGCCTGCACTTGTGCCCAGGCCTTAAGACTAGCCCGCACTTGTGCCCAGGCCTTAAGCCTAGCCTAGCTGGCACTTGTGCCCATGCCTTAAGCCTAGCCCACACTTGTGCCCAGGCCTTAAGCCTAGCCTGCACTTGTGCCCAGGCCTTAAGGCTAGCCTGCACTTGTGCCCAGGCCCTAAGCCTAGCCTAGCTGGCACTTGTGCCCATGCCTTAAGCCTAGCCAGCACTTGTGCCCCCTGCCTTGATCCTAGCCAGCACTGCACTTGTGCCCAGGCCTTAAGCCTAGCCCGCACTTGTGCCCAGGCCTTAAGCCTAGCTCGCACTTGTGCCCAGGCCTTAAGCCTAGCCCGCACTTGTGCCCAGGCCTTAAGCCTAGCCGCACTTGTGCCCAGGCCTTAAGCCTAGCCCGCACTTTTGCCCAGGCCTTTAGCCTAGCCCGCACTTGTGCCCAGGCCTTAAGCCTAGCCCGCACTTGTGCCCAGGCTTAAGCCTAGCCTAGCTGGCACTTGTGCCCAGGCTTAAGCCTAGCCTAGCTGGCACTTGTGCCCATGCCTTAAGCCTAGCCAGCACTTGTGCCCCCTGCCTTGATCCTAGCCAGCACTGCACTTGTGCCCAGGCTTTAAGCCTAGCCCGCACTTGTGCCCAGGCCTTAAGCCTAGCTCGCACTTGTGCCCAGGCCTTAAGCCTAGCCCGCACTTGTGCCCAGGCCTTAAGCCTAGCCCACACTTGTGCCCAGGTTTAAGCCTAGCCTAGCTGGCACTTGTGCCCATGCCTTAAGCCTAGCCAGCACTTGTGCCCCCTGCCCTGATCCTAGCCAGCACTGCACGTGTGCCCAGGCCTTAAGCCTAGCCCGCACTTGTGCCCCGACCTTAAGCCTAGCCCGCACTTGTGCCCCGGCCTTAAGCCTAGCCCGCACTTGTGCCCCGGCCTTAAGCCTAGCCCGCACTTGTGCCCATGCCTTAAGCCTAGCCAGCACTTGTGCCCCCTGCCTTGATCCTAGCCAGCACTGCACTTGTGCCCAGGCCTTAAGCCTAGCCCGCACTTGTGCCCAGGCCTTAAGCCTTAAGCCTAGCTCGCACTTGTGCCCAGGCCTTAAGCCTAGCCCGCACTTGTGCCCAGGCCTTAAGCCTAGCCCACACTTGTGCCCAGGCTTAAGCCTAGCCTAGCTGGCACTTGTGCCCATGCCTTAAGCCTAGCCAGCACTTGTGCCCCCTGCCCTGATCCTAGCCAGCACTGCACTTGTGCCCAGGCCTTAAGCCTAGCCCGCACTTGTGCCCCGACCTTAAGCCTAGCCCGCACTTGTGCCCCGGCCTTAAGCCTAGCCCGCACTTGTGCCCCGGCCTTAAGCCTAGCCGCACTTGTGCCCAGGCCTTAAGCCTAGCTCGCACTTGTGCCCAGGCCTTAAGCCTAGCCCGCACTTGTGCCCAGGCCTTAAGCCTAGCCGCACTTGTGCCCAGGCCTTAAGCCTAGCCCGCACTTGAGCCCAGGCTTTAAGCCTAGCCCGCACTTGTGCCCAGGCCTTAAGCCTAGCCCACACTTGTGCCCAGGCCTTTAGCCTAGCCCGCACTTGTGCCCCGGTCTTAAGCCTAGCCCGCACTTGAGCCCCGGCCTTAAGCCTAGCCCGCACTTGTGCCCCGGCCTTAAGCCTAGCCCGCACTTGTGCCACGGCCTTAAGCCTAGCCCGCACTTGTGCCCAGGCCTTAAGCCTAGCCCGCACTTGTGCCCAGGCCTTATGCTTAGCCTAGCTGGCACTTTTGCCCATGCCTTAAGCCTAGCCAGCACTTGTGCCCCATGCCTTGATCCTAGCAAGCACTGCACTTGTGCTCCGGCCTTAAGCCTAGCCCGCACTTGTGCCCCGGCCTTAAGCCTAGCCCGCACTTGTGCACCGGCCTTAAGCCTAGCCCGCACTTGTGCCCCGGCCTTAAGCCTAGCCCGCACTTGTGCCCCGGCCTTAAGCCTAGCCCGCACTTGTGCCCCGGCCTTAAGCCTAGCACGCACTTGTGCCCAGGCCTTAAGCCTAGCCCGCACTTGTACCCCGGCCTTAAGCCTAGCCCGCACTTGTGCCCAGGCCTTAAGCCTAGCCCGCACTTGTGCCCAGGCCTTAAGCCTAGTCCGCACTTGTGCCCCGGCCTTAAGCCTAGCCCGCACTTGTGCCCCGGCCTTAAGCCTAGCCCGCACTTGTGCCCCGGCCTTAAGCCTAGCCCGCACTTGTGCCCCGGCCTTAAGCCTAGCCCGCACTTGTGCCCAGGCCTTAAGCCTAGCCCGCACTTGTGCCCAGGCCTTAAGCCTAGCCCGCACTTTTGCCCAGGCCTTTAGCCTAGCCCGCACTTGTGCCCAGGCCTTAAGCCTAGCCCGCACTTGTGCCCAGGCTTAAGCCTAGCCTAGCTGGCACTTGTGCCCAGGCTTAAGCCTAGCCTAGCTGGCACTTGTGCCCATGCCTTAAGCCTAGCCAGCACTTGTGCCCCCTGCCTTGATCCTAGCCAGCACTGCACTTGTGCCCAGGCCTTAAGCCTAGCCCGCACTTGTGCCCAGGCCTTAAGCCTAGCTCGCACTTGTGCCCAGGCCTTAAGCCTAGCCCGCACTTGTGCCCAGGCCTTAAGCCTAGCCCACACTTGTGCCCAGGCTTAAGCCTAGCCTAGCTGGCACTTGTGCCCATGCCTTAAGCCTAGCCAGCACTTGTGCCCCCTGCCCTGATCCTAGCCAGCACTGCACTTGTGCCCAGGCCTTAAGCCTAGCCCGCACTTGTGCCCCGACCTTAAGCCTAGCCCGCACTTGTGCCCCGGCCTTAAGCCTAGCCCGCACTTGTGCCCCGGCCTTAAGCCTAGCCGCACTTGTGCCCAGGCCTTAAGCCTAGCCCACACTTGTGCCCAGGCCTTAAGCCTAGCCTGCACTTGTGCCCAGGCCTTAAGCCTAGCCTAGCTGGCACTTGTGCCCATGCCTTAAGCCTAGCCCACACTTGTGTCCAGGCCTTAAGCCTAGCCTGCACTTGTGCCCAGGCCTTAAGCCTAGCCCGCACTTGTGCCCAGGCCTTAAGCCTAGCCTAGCTGGCACTTGTGCCCAGGCCTTAAGCCTAGCCAGCACTTGTGCCCCCTGCCTTGATCCTAGCCAGCACTGCACTTGTGCCCAGGCCTTAAGCCTAGCCCGCACTTGTGCCCAGGCCTTAAGCCTAGCTCGCACTTGTGCCCAGGCCTTAAGCCTAGCCCGCACTTGTGCCCAGGCCTTAAGCCTAGCCGCACTTGTGCCCAGGCCTTAAGCTTAGCCCGCACTTGAGCCCAGGCTTTAAGCCTAGCCCGCACTTGTGCCCAGGCCTTAAGCCTAGCCCACACTTGTGCCCAGGCCTTTAGCCTAGCCCGCACTTGTGCCCCGGTCTTAAGCCTAGCCTGCACTTGAGCCCCGGCCTTAAGCCTAGCCCGCACTTGTGCCCCGGCCTTAAGCCTAGCCCGCACTTGTGCCCAGGCCTTAAGCCTAGCCCGCACTTGTGCCCAGGCCTTATGCCTAGCCTAGCTGGCACTTTTGCCCATGCCTTAAGCCTAGCCAGCACTTGTGCCCCCTGCCTTGATCCTAGCAAGCACTGCACTTGTGCTCCGGCCTTAAGCCTAGCCCGCACTTGTGCCCCGGCCTTAAGCCTAGCCCGCACTTGTGCACCGGCCTTAAGCCTAGCCCGCACTTGTGCACCGGCCTTAAGCCTAGCCCGCACTTGTGCCCTGGCCTTAAGCCTAGCCCACACTTGTGCCCCGGCCTTAAGCCTAGCCCGCACTTGTGCCCCGGCCTTAAGCCTAGCACGCACTTGTGCCCAGGCCTTAAGCCTAGCCCGCACTTGTACCCCGGCCTGAAGCCTAGCCCGCACTTGTGCCCCGGCCTTAAGCCTAGCCCGCACTTGTGCCCCGGCCTTAAGCCTAGCCCGCACTTGTGCCCCGGCCTTAAGCCTAGCCCGCACTTGTGCTCAGGCCTTAAGCCTAGCCCGCACTTGTGCCCAGGCCTTAAGCCTAGCCCGCACTTTTGCCCAGGCCTTTAGCCTAGCCCGCACTTGTGCCCAGGCCTTAAGCCTAGCCCGCACTTGTGCCCAGGCTTAAGCCTAGCCCGCACTTGTGCCCAGGCCTTAAGCCTAGCCCGCACTTTTGCCCAGGCCTTTAGCCTAGCCCGCACTTGTGCCCAGGCCTTAAGCCTAGCCCGCACTTGTGCCCAGGCTTAAGCCTAGCCTAGCTGGCACTTGTGCCCAGGCTTAAGCCTAGCCTAGCTGGCACTTGTGCCCATGCCTTAAGCCTAGCCAGCACTTGTGCCCCCTGCCTTGATCCTAGCCAGCACTGCACTTGTGCCCAGGCCTTAAGCCTAGCCCGCACTTGTGCCCAGGCCTTAAGCCTTAAGCCTAGCTCGCACTTGTGCCCAGGCCTTAAGCCTAGCCCGCACTTGTGCCCAGGCCTTAAGCCTAGCCCACACTTGTGCCCAGGCTTAAGCCTAGCCTAGCTGGCACTTGTGCCCATGCCTTAAGCCTAGCCAGCACTTGTGCCCCCTGCCCTGATCCTAGCCAGCACTGCACTTGTGCCCAGGCCTTAAGCCTAGCCCGCACTTGTGCCCCGACCTTAAGCCTAGCCCGCACTTGTGCCCCGGCCTTAAGCCTAGCCCGCACTTGTGCCCCGGCCTTAAGCCTAGCCGCACTTGTGCCCAGGCCTTAAGCCTAGCCCGCACTTGTGCCCAGGCCTTAAGCCTAGCCTAGCTGGCACTTGTGCCCATGCCTTAAGCCTAGCCCACACTTGTGCCCAGGCCTTAAGCCTAGCCTGCACTTGTGCCCAGGCCTTAAGGCTAGCCCGCACTTGTGCCCAGGCCTTAAGCCTAGCCTAGCTGGCACTTGTGCCCATGCCTTAAGCCTAGCCAGCACTTGTGCCCCCTGCCTTGATCCTAGCCAGCACTGCACTTGTGCCCAGGCCTTAAGCCTAGCCCGCACTTGTGCCCAGGCCTTAAGCCTAGCTCGCACTTGTGCCCAGGCCTTAAGCCTAGCCCGCACTTGTGCCCAGGCCTTAAGCCTAGCCGCACTTGTGCCCAGGCCTTAAGCCTAGCCCGCACTTTTGCCCAGGCCTTTAGCCTAGCCCGCACTTGTGCCCAGGCCTTAAGCCTAGCCCGCACTTGTGCCCAGGCTTAAGCCTAGCCTAGCTGGCACTTGTGACCAGGCTTAAGCCTAGCCTAGCTAGCACTTGTGCCCATGCCTTAAGCCTAGCCAGCACTTGTGCCCCCTGCCTTGATCCTAGCCAGCACTGCACTTGTGCCCAGGCCTTAAGCCTAGCCCGCACTTGTGCCCAGGCCTTAAGCCTAGCTCGCACTTGTGCCCAGGCCTTAAGCCTAGCCCGCACTTGTGCCCAGGCCTTAAGCCTAGCCCACACTTGTGCCCAGGCTTAAGCCTAGCCTAGCTGGCACTTGTGCCCATGCCTTAAGCCTAGCCAGCACTTGTGCCCCCTGCCCTGATCCTAGCCAGCACTGCACGTGTGCCCAGGCCTTAAGCCTAGCCCGCACTTGTGCCCCGACCTTAAGCCTAGCCCGCACTTGTGCCCCGGCCTTAAGCCTAGCCCGCACTTGTGCCCCGGCCTTAAGCCTAGCCCGCACTTGTGCCCCGGCCTTAAGCCTAGCACGCACTTGTGCCCAGGCCTTAAGCCTAGCCCGCACTTGTACCCCGGCCTTAAGCCTAGCCCGCACTTGTGCCCAGGCCTTAAGCCTAGCCCGCACTTGTGCCCCGGCCTTAAGCCTAGCCCGCACTTGTGCCCCGGCCTTAAGCCTAGCCCGCACTTGTGCCCCGGCCTTAAGCCTAGCCCGCACTTGTGCCCAGGCCTTAAGCCTAGCCCGCACTTGTGCCCAGGCCTTAAGCCTAGCCCGCACTTTTGCCCAGGCCTTTAGCCTAGCCCGCACTTGTGCCCAGGCCTTAAGCCTAGCCCGCACTTGTGCCCAGGCTTAAGCCTAGCCTAGCTGGCACTTGTGCCCAGGCTTAAGCCTAGCCTAGCTGGCACTTGTGCCCATGCCTTAAGCCTAGCCAGCACTTGTGCCCCCTGCCTTGATCCTAGCCAGCACTGCACTTGTGCCCAGGCCTTAAGCCTAGCCCGCACTTGTGCCCAGGCCTTAAGCCTTAAGCCTAGCTCGCACTTGTGCCCAGGCCTTAAGCCTAGCCCGCACTTGTGCCCAGGCCTTAAGCCTAGCCCACACTTGTGCCCAGGCTTAAGCCTAGCCTAGCTGGCACTTGTGCCCATGCCTTAAGCCTAGCCAGCACTTGTGCCCCCTGCCCTGATCCTAGCCAGCACTGCACTTGTGCCCAGGCCTTAAGCCTAGCCCGCACTTGTGCCCCGACCTTAAGCCTAGCCCGCACTTGTGCCCCGGCCTTAAGCCTAGCCCGCACTTGTGCCCCGGCCTTAAGCCTAGCCGCACTTGTGCCCAGGCCTTAAGCCTAGCCCACACTTGTGCCCAGGCCTTAAGCCTAGCCTGCACTTGTGCCCAGGCCTTAAGCCTAGCCCGCACTTGTGCCCAGGCCTTAAGCCTAGCCTAGCTGGCACTTGTGCCCATGCCTTAAGCCTAGCCCACACTTGTGCCCAGGCCTTAAGCCTAGCCTGCACTTGTGCCCAGGCCTTAAGGCTAGCCCGCACTTGTGCCCAGGCCTTAAGCCTAGCCTAGCTGGCACTTGTGCCCATGCCTTAAGCCTAGCCAGCACTTGTGCCCCCTGCCTTGATCCTAGCCAGCACTGCACTTGTGCCCAGGCCTTAAGCCTAGCCCGCACTTGTGCCCAGGCCTTAAGCCTAGCTCGCACTTGTGCCCAGGCCTTAAGCCTAGCCCGCACTTGTGCCCAGGCCTTAAGCCTAGCCGCACTTGTGCCCAGGCCTTAAGCCTAGCCCGCACTTTTGCCCAGGCCTTTAGCCTAGCCCGCACTTGTGCCCAGGCCTTAAGCCTAGCCCGCACTTGTGCCCAGGCTTAAGCCTAGCCTAGCTGGCACTTGTGACCAGGCTTAAGCCTAGCCTAGCTAGCACTTGTGCCCATGCCTTAAGCCTAGCCAGCACTTGTGCCCCCTGCCTTGATCCTAGCCAGCACTGCACTTGTGCCCAGGCCTTAAGCCTAGCCCGCACTTGTGCCCCGGCCTTAAGCCTAGCACGCACTTGTGCCCAGGCCTTAAGCCTAGCCCGCACTTGTACCCCGGCCTTAAGCCTAGCCCGCACTTGTGCCCAGGCCGTAAGCCTAGCCCGCACTTGTGCCCCGGCCTTAAGCCTAGCCCACACTTGTGCCCCGGCCTTAAGCCTAGCCTAGCTGGCACTTGTGCCCAGGCTTAAGCCTAGCCTAGCTGGCACTTGTGCCCATGCCTTAAGCCTAGCCAGCACTTGTGCCCCCTGCCTTGATCCTAGCCAGCACTGCACTTGTGCCCAGGCCTTAAGCCTAGCCCGCACTTGTGCCCAGGCCTTAAGCCTAGCTCGCACTTGTGCCCAGGCCTTAAGCCTAGCCCGCACTTGTGCCCAGGCCTTAAGCCTAGCCCACACTTGTGCCCAGGCTTAAGCCTAGCCTAGCTGGCACTTGTGCCCATGCCTTAAGCCTAGCCAGCACTTGTGCCCCCTGCCCTGATCCTAGCCAGCACTGCACTTGTGCCCAGGCCTTAAGCCTAGCCCGCACTTGTGCCCCGACCTTAAGCCTAGCCCGCACTTGTGCCCCGGCCTTAAGCCTAGCCCGCACTTGTGCCCCGGCCTTAAGCCTAGCCGCACTTGTGCCCAGGCCTTAAGCCTAGCCCACACTTGTGCCCAGGCCTTAAGCCTAGCCCGCACTTGTGCCCAGGCCTTAAGCCTAGCCCGCACTTGTGCCCAGGCCTTAAGCCTAGCCTAGCTGGCACTTGTGCCCATGCCTTAAGCCTAGCCCGCACTTGTGCCCAGGCCTTAAGCCTAGCCTGCACTTGTGCCCAGGCCTTAAGCCTAGCCCGCACTTGTGCCCAGGCCTTAAGCCTAGCCTAGCTGGCACTTGTGCCCATGCCTTAAGCCTAGCCAGCACTTGTGCCCCCTGCCTTGATCCTAGCCAGCACTGCACTTGTGCCCCCTGCCTTGATCCTAGCCAGCACTGCACTTGTGCCCAGGCCTTAAGCCTAGCCCGCACTTGTGCCCAGGCCTTAAGCCTAGCTCGCACTTGTGCCCAGGCCTTAAGCCTAGCCGCACTTGTGCCCAGGCCTTAAGCCTAGCCCGCACTTGAGCCCAGGCTTTAAGCCTAGCCCGCACTTGTGCCCAGGCCTTAAGCCTAGCCCACACTTGTGCCCAGGCCTTTAGCCTAGCCCGCACTTGTGCCCCGGTCTTAAGCCTAGCCCGCACTTGAGCCCCGGCCTTAAGCCTAGCCCGCACTTGTGCCCCGGCCTTAAGCCTAGCCCGCACTTGTGCCCAGGCCTTAAGCCTAGCCCGCACTTGTGCCCAGGCCTTATGCCTAGCCTAGCTGGCACTTTTGCCCATGCCTTAAGCCTAGCCAGCACTTGTGCCCCCTGCCTTGATCCTAGCAAGCACTGCACTTGTGCTCCGGCCTTAAGCCTAGCCCGCACTTGTGCCCCGGCCTTAAGCCTAGCCCGCACTTGTGCACCGGCCTTAAGCCTAGCCCGCACTTGTGCCCCGGCCTTAAGCCTAGCCCGCACTTGTGCCCCGGCCTTAAGCCTAGCCCGCACTTGTGCCCCGGCCTTAAGCCTAGCACGCACTTGTGCCCAGGCCTTAAGCCTAGCCCGCACTTGTACCCCGGCCTTAAGCCTAGCCCGCACTTGTGCCCAGGCCTTAAGCCTAGCCCGCACTTGTGCCCCGGCCTTAAGCCTAGCCCGCACTTGTGCCCCGGCCTTAAGCCTAGCCCGCACTTGTGCCCCGGCCTTAAGCCTAGCCCGCACTTGTGCTCAGGCCTTAAGCCTAGCCCGCACTTGTGCCCAGGCCTTAAGCCTAGCCCGCACTTTTGCCCAGGCCTTTAGCCTAGCCCGCACTTGTGCCCAGGCCTTAAGCCTAGCCCGCACTTGTGCCCAGGCCTTAAGCCTAGCCCGCACTTGTGCCCAGGCTTAAGCCTAGCCCGCACTTGTGCCCAGGCCTTAAGCCTAGCCCGCACTTTTGCCCAGGCCTTTAGCCTAGCCCGCACTTGTGCCCAGGCCTTAAGCCTAGCCCGCACTTGTGCCCAGGCTTAAGCCTAGCCTAGCTGGCACTTGTGCCCAGGCTTAAGCCTAGCCTAGCTGGCACTTGTGCCCATGCCTTAAGCCTAGCCAGCACTTGTGCCCCCTGCCTTGATCCTAGCCAGCACTGCACTTGTGCCCAGGCCTTAAGCCTAGCCCGCACTTGTGCCCAGGCCTTAAGCCTTAAGCCTAGCTCGCACTTGTGCCCAGGCCTTAAGCCTAGCCCGCACTTGTGCCCAGGCCTTAAGCCTAGCCCACACTTGTGCCCAGGCTTAAGCCTAGCCTAGCTGGCACTTGTGCCCATGCCTTAAGCCTAGCCAGCACTTGTGCCCCCTGCCCTGATCCTAGCCAGCATTGCACTTGTGCCCAGGCCTTAAGCCTAGCCCGCACTTGTGCCCCGACCTTAAGCCTAGCCCGCACTTGTGCCCCGGCCTTAAGCCTAGCCCGCACTTGTGCCCCGGCCTTAAGCCTAGCCGCACTTGTGCCCAGGCCTTAAGCCTAGCCCACACTTGTGCCCAGGCCTTAAGCCTAGCCTGCACTTGTGCCCAGGCCTTAAGACTAGCCCGCACTTGTGCCCAGGCCTTAAGCCTAGCCTAGCTGGCACTTGTGCCCATGCCTTAAGCCTAGCCCACACTTGTGCCCAGGCCTTAAGCCTAGCCTGCACTTGTGCCCAGGCCTTAAGGCTAGCCTGCACTTGTGCCCAGGCCTTAAGCCTAGCCTAGCTGGCACTTGTGCCCATGCCTTAAGCCTAGCCAGCACTTGTGCCCCCTGCCTTGATCCTAGCCAGCACTGCACTTGTGCCCAGGCCTTAAGCCTAGCCCGCACTTGTGCCCAGGCCTTAAGCCTAGCTCGCACTTGTGCCCAGGCCTTAAGCCTAGCCCGCACTTGTGCCCAGGCCTTAAGCCTAGCCGCACTTGTGCCCAGGCCTTAAGCCTAGCCCGCACTTTTGCCCAGGCCTTTAGCCTAGCCCGCACTTGTGCCCAGGCCTTAAGCCTAGCCCGCACTTGTGCCCAGGCTTAAGCCTAGCCTAGCTGGCACTTGTGCCCAGGCTTAAGCCTAGCCTAGCTGGCACTTGTGCCCATGCCTTAAGCCTAGCCAGCACTTGTGCCCCCTGCCTTGATCCTAGCCAGCACTGCACTTGTGCCCAGGCTTTAAGCCTAGCCCGCACTTGTGCCCAGGCCTTAAGCCTAGCTCGCACTTGTGCCCAGGCCTTAAGCCTAGCCCGCACTTGTGCCCAGGCCTTAAGCCTAGCCCACACTTGTGCCCAGGTTTAAGCCTAGCCTAGCTGGCACTTGTGCCCATGCCTTAAGCCTAGCCAGCACTTGTGCCCCCTGCCCTGATCCTAGCCAGCACTGCACGTGTGCCCAGGCCTTAAGCCTAGCCCGCACTTGTGCCCCGACCTTAAGCCTAGCCCGCACTTGTGCCCCGGCCTTAAGCCTAGCCCGCACTTGTGCCCCGGCCTTAAGCCTAGCCCGCACTTGTGCCCCGGCCTTAAGCCTAGCACGCACTTGTGCCCAGGCCTTAAGCCTAGCCCGCACTTGTCCCCGGCCTTAAGCCTAGCCCGCACTTGTGCCCAGGCCTTAAGCCTAGCCCGCACTTGTGCCCCGGCCTTAAGCCTAGCCCGCACTTGTGCCCCGGCCTTAAGCCTAGCCCGCACTTGTGCCCCGGCCTTAAGCCTAGCCCGCACTTGTGCCCCGGCCTTAAGCCTAGCCCGCACTTGTGCCCAGGCCTTAAGCCTAGCCCGCACTTGTGCCCAGGCCTTAAGCCTAGCCCGCACTTTTGCCCAGGCCTTTAGCCTAGCCCGCACTTGTGCCCAGGCTTAAGCCTAGCCTAGCTGGCACTTGTGCCCAGGCTTAAGCCTAGCCTAGCTGGCACTTGTGCCCATGCCTTAAGCCTAGCCTAGCTGGCACTTGTGCCCATGCCTTAAGCCTAGCCAGCACTTGTGCCCCCTGCCTTGATCCTAGCCAGCACTGCACTTGTGCCCAGGCCTTAAGCCTAGCCCGCACTTGTGCCCAGGCCTTAAGCCTTAAGCCTAGCTCGCACTTGTGCCCAGGCCTTAAGCCTAGCCCGCACTTGTGCCCAGGCCTTAAGCCTAGCCCACACTTGTGCCCAGGCTTAAGCCTAGCCTAGCTGGCACTTGTGCCCATGCCTTAAGCCTAGCCAGCACTTGTGCCCCCTGCCCTGATCCTAGCCAGCACTGCACTTGTGCCCAGGCCTTAAGCCTAGCCCGCACTTGTGCCCCGACCTTAAGCCTAGCCCGCACTTGTGCCCCGGCCTTAAGCCTAGCCCGCACTTGTGCCCCGGCCTTAAGCCTAGCCGCACTTGTGCCCAGGCCTTAAGCCTAGCCCACACTTGTGCCCAGGCCTTAAGCCTAGCCTGCACTTGTGCCCAGGCCTTAAGCCTAGCCCGCACTTGTGCCCAGGCCTTAAGCCTAGCCTAGCTGGCACTTGTGCCCATGCCTTAAGCCTAGCCCACACTTGTGCCCAGGCCTTAAGCCTAGCCTGCACTTGTGCCCAGGCCTTAAGGCTAGCCCGCACTTGTGCCCAGGCCTTTAGCCTAGCCCACACTTGTGCCCCGGTCTTAAGCCTAGCCCGCACTTGAGCCCCGGCCTTAAGCCTAGCCCGCACTTGTGCCCCGGCCTTAAGCCTAGCCCGCACTTGTGCCCAGGCCTTAAGCCTAGCCCGCACTTGTGCCCCGGCCTTAAGCCTAGCCCGCACTTGTGCCCCGGCCTTAAGCCTAGCCCGCACTTGTGCCCAGGCCTTAAGCCTAGCCTAGCTGGCACTTGTGCCCATGCCTTAAGCCTAGCCCACACTTGTGCCCAGGCCTTAAGCCTAGCCTGCACTTGTGCCCAGGCCTTAAGGCTAGCCCGCACTTGTGCCCAGGCCTTTAGCCTAGCCCACACTTGTGCCCCGGTCTTAAGCCTAGCCCGCACTTGAGCCCCGGCCTTAAGCCTAGCCCGCACTTGTGCCCCGGCCTTAAGCCTAGCCCGCACTTGAGCCCCGGCCTTAAGCCTAGCCCGCACTTGTGCCCCGGCCTTAAGCCTAGCCCGCACTTGTGCCCAGGCCTTAAGCCTAGCCTAGCTGGCACTTGTGCCCATGCCTTAAGCCTAGCCCACACTTGTGCCCAGGCCTTAAGCCTAGCCTGCACTTGTGCCCAGGCCTTAAGGCTAGCCCGCACTTGTGCCCAGGCCTTAAGCCTAGCCTAGCTGGCACTTGTGCCCATGCCTTAAGCCTAGCCAGCACTTGTGCCCCCTGCCTTGATCCTAGCCAGCACTGCACTTGTGCCCAGGCCTTAAGCCTAGCCCGCACTTGTGCCCAGGCCTTAAGCCTAGCTCGCACTTGTGCCCAGGCCTTAAGCCTAGCCCGCACTTGTGCCCAGGCCTTAAGCCTAGCCGCACTTGTGCCCAGGCCTTAAGCCTAGCCCGCACTTTTGCCCAGGCCTTTAGCCTAGCCCGCACTTGTGCCCAGGCCTTAAGCCTAGCCCGCACTTGTGCCCAGGCTTAAGCCTAGCCTAGCTGGCACTTGTGACCAGGCTTAAGCCTAGCCTAGCTAGCACTTGTGCCCATGCCTTAAGCCTAGCCAGCACTTGTGCCCCCTGCCTTGATCCTAGCCAGCACTGCACTTGTGCCCAGGCCTTAAGCCTAGCCCGCACTTGTGCCCCGGCCTTAAGCCTAGCACGCACTTGTGCCCAGGCCTTAAGCCTAGCCC
Source organism: Ranitomeya imitator (assembly GCF_032444005.1). Lineage (NCBI taxonomy): Eukaryota > Metazoa > Chordata > Amphibia > Anura > Dendrobatidae > Ranitomeya > Ranitomeya imitator. The sequence continues at coordinate 14,856 of NW_027193574.1, forward strand.
GCACTTGTACCCCGGCCTTAAGCCTAGCCCGCACTTGTGCCCAGGCCGTAAGCCTAGCCCGCACTTGTGCCCCGGCCTTAAGCCTAGCCCACACTTGTGCCCCGGCCTTAAGCCTAGCCTAGCTGGCACTTGTGCCCAGGCTTAAGCCTAGCCTAGCTGGCACTTGTGCCCATGCCTTAAGCCTAGCCAGCACTTGTGCCCCCTGCCTTGATCCTAGCCAGCACTGCACTTGTGCCCAGGCCTTAAGCCTAGCCCGCACTTGTGCCCAGGCCTTAAGCCTAGCTCGCACTTGTGCCCAGGCCTTAAGCCTAGCCCGCACTTGTGCCCAGGCCTTAAGCCTAGCCCACACTTGTGCCCAGGCTTAAGCCTAGCCTAGCTGGCACTTGTGCCCATGCCTTAAGCCTAGCCAGCACTTGTGCCCCCTGCCCTGATCCTAGCCAGCACTGCACTTGTGCCCAGGCCTTAAGCCTAGCCCGCACTTGTGCCCCGACCTTAAGCCTAGCCCGCACTTGTGCCCCGGCCTTAAGCCTAGCCCGCACTTGTGCCCCGGCCTTAAGCCTAGCCGCACTTGTGCCCAGGCCTTAAGCCTAGCCCACACTTGTGCCCAGGCCTTAAGCCTAGCCCGCACTTGTGCCCAGGCCTTAAGCCTAGCCCGCACTTGTGCCCAGGCCTTAAGCCTAGCCTAGCTGGCACTTGTGCCCATGCCTTAAGCCTAGCCCGCACTTGTGCCCAGGCCTTAAGCCTAGCCTGCACTTGTGCCCAGGCCTTAAGCCTAGCCCGCACTTGTGCCCAGGCCTTAAGCCTAGCCTAGCTGGCACTTGTGCCCATGCCTTAAGCCTAGCCAGCACTTGTGCCCCCTGCCTTGATCCTAGCCAGCACTGCACTTGTGCCCCCTGCCTTGATCCTAGCCAGCACTGCACTTGTGCCCAGGCCTTAAGCCTAGCCCGCACTTGTGCCCAGGCCTTAAGCCTAGCTCGCACTTGTGCCCAGGCCTTAAGCCTAGCCGCACTTGTGCCCAGGCCTTAAGCCTAGCCCGCACTTGAGCCCAGGCTTTAAGCCTAGCCCGCACTTGTGCCCAGGCCTTAAGCCTAGCCCACACTTGTGCCCAGGCCTTTAGCCTAGCCCGCACTTGTGCCCCGGTCTTAAGCCTAGCCCGCACTTGAGCCCCGGCCTTAAGCCTAGCCCGCACTTGTGCCCCGGCCTTAAGCCTAGCCCGCACTTGTGCCCAGGCCTTAAGCCTAGCCCGCACTTGTGCCCAGGCCTTATGCCTAGCCTAGCTGGCACTTTTGCCCATGCCTTAAGCCTAGCCAGCACTTGTGCCCCCTGCCTTGATCCTAGCAAGCACTGCACTTGTGCTCCGGCCTTAAGCCTAGCCCGCACTTGTGCCCCGGCCTTAAGCCTAGCCCGCACTTGTGCACCGGCCTTAAGCCTAGCCCGCACTTGTGCCCCGGCCTTAAGCCTAGCCCGCACTTGTGCCCCGGCCTTAAGCCTAGCCCGCACTTGTGCCCCGGCCTTAAGCCTAGCACGCACTTGTGCCCAGGCCTTAAGCCTAGCCCGCACTTGTACCCCGGCCTTAAGCCTAGCCCGCACTTGTGCCCAGGCCTTAAGCCTAGCCCGCACTTGTGCCCCGGCCTTAAGCCTAGCCCGCACTTGTGCCCCGGCCTTAAGCCTAGCCCGCACTTGTGCCCCGGCCTTAAGCCTAGCCCGCACTTGTGCTCAGGCCTTAAGCCTAGCCCGCACTTGTGCCCAGGCCTTAAGCCTAGCCCGCACTTTTGCCCAGGCCTTTAGCCTAGCCCGCACTTGTGCCCAGGCCTTAAGCCTAGCCCGCACTTGTGCCCAGGCTTAAGCCTAGCCCGCACTTGTGCCCAGGCCTTAAGCCTAGCCCGCACTTTTGCCCAGGCCTTTAGCCTAGCCCGCACTTGTGCCCAGGCCTTAAGCCTAGCCCGCACTTGTGCCCAGGCTTAAGCCTAGCCTAGCTGGCACTTGTGCCCAGGCTTAAGCCTAGCCTAGCTGGCACTTGTGCCCATGCCTTAAGCCTAGCCAGCACTTGTGCCCCCTGCCTTGATCCTAGCCAGCACTGCACTTGTGCCCAGGCCTTAAGCCTAGCCCGCACTTGTGCCCAGGCCTTAAGCCTTAAGCCTAGCTCGCACTTGTGCCCAGGCCTTAAGCCTAGCCCGCACTTGTGCCCAGGCCTTAAGCCTAGCCCACACTTGTGCCCAGGCTTAAGCCTAGCCTAGCTGGCACTTGTGCCCATGCCTTAAGCCTAGCCAGCACTTGTGCCCCCTGCCCTGATCCTAGCCAGCACTGCACTTGTGCCCAGGCCTTAAGCCTAGCCCGCACTTGTGCCCCGACCTTAAGCCTAGCCCGCACTTGTGCCCCGGCCTTAAGCCTAGCCCGCACTTGTGCCCCGGCCTTAAGCCTAGCCGCACTTGTGCCCAGGCCTTAAGCCTAGCCCACACTTGTGCCCAGGCCTTAAGCCTAGCCTGCACTTGTGCCCAGGCCTTAAGACTAGCCCGCACTTGTGCCCAGGCCTTAAGCCTAGCCTAGCTGGCACTTGTGCCCATGCCTTAAGCCTAGCCCACACTTGTGCCCAGGCCTTAAGCCTAGCCTGCACTTGTGCCCAGGCCTTAAGGCTAGCCTGCACTTGTGCCCAGGCCTTAAGCCTAGCCTAGCTGGCACTTGTGCCCATGCCTTAAGCCTAGCCAGCACTTGTGCCCCCTGCCTTGATCCTAGCCAGCACTGCACTTGTGCCCAGGCCTTAAGCCTAGCCCGCACTTGTGCCCAGGCCTTAAGCCTAGCTCGCACTTGTGCCCAGGCCTTAAGCCTAGCCCGCACTTGTGCCCAGGCCTTAAGCCTAGCCGCACTTGTGCCCAGGCCTTAAGCCTAGCCCGCACTTTTGCCCAGGCCTTTAGCCTAGCCCGCACTTGTGCCCAGGCCTTAAGCCTAGCCCGCACTTGTGCCCAGGCTTAAGCCTAGCCTAGCTGGCACTTGTGCCCAGGCTTAAGCCTAGCCTAGCTGGCACTTGTGCCCATGCCTTAAGCCTAGCCAGCACTTGTGCCCCCTGCCTTGATCCTAGCCAGCACTGCACTTGTGCCCAGGCTTTAAGCCTAGCCCGCACTTGTGCCCAGGCCTTAAGCCTAGCTCGCACTTGTGCCCAGGCCTTAAGCCTAGCCCGCACTTGTGCCCAGGCCTTAAGCCTAGCCCACACTTGTGCCCAGGTTTAAGCCTAGCCTAGCTGGCACTTGTGCCCATGCCTTAAGCCTAGCCAGCACTTGTGCCCCCTGCCCTGATCCTAGCCAGCACTGCACGTGTGCCCAGGCCTTAAGCCTAGCCCGCACTTGTGCCCCGACCTTAAGCCTAGCCCGCACTTGTGCCCCGGCCTTAAGCCTAGCCCGCACTTGTGCCCCGGCCTTAAGCCTAGCCCGCACTTGTGCCCCGGCCTTAAGCCTAGCACGCACTTGTGCCCAGGCCTTAAGCCTAGCCCGCACTTGTCCCCGGCCTTAAGCCTAGCCCGCACTTGTGCCCAGGCCTTAAGCCTAGCCCGCACTTGTGCCCCGGCCTTAAGCCTAGCCCGCACTTGTGCCCCGGCCTTAAGCCTAGCCCGCACTTGTGCCCCGGCCTTAAGCCTAGCCCGCACTTGTGCC
>NW_027193575.1:0-30263 GCF_032444005.1 Ranitomeya imitator
GAGAGCCAGGGCTAACTTTGTCGGGTCACTGTACGTTACTAATGCCGATGATGGAAAGTTTATTGGACTACCAGAAGCCTGAAAAACTAAATAGATAGCTTCCACATTTCCCTTTCAATTATGACACCAGATTACGGTGGGACTCAGTAGACTTGTCCAACCTGCGGCAATTTTTAAAATACAAAAACTTAAACAACAAATATCTCGTTGAAATTTCTCTCTTAATCTTGGCGCTAGATCATGAACCGTTTCAACGACTTCAGTAGTAAAAAATACAAAACGAAGGCAAGAATAGAATGCTCCAGGTGAGGGTCGAACTCACAACCTCGGCATCACTCGACAGTTACTGCTTTATAAGTACCCGCGCGCTGACCGATTGCGCCACTGGAGCCGACTGGGCACAGCCCCCTACGACATACATTCTATAAGAAAAAAAAAAATGAAATGGGATAGTTCTTCAGAAAATTAATGATTGCTTACAACAGGTTTCTAAGATTTTATTATAATGTTTGACAATATATATTTTACCATATCACGATCTTTATTAAAAATGAAAACGAGAAATTTAGACACTGGACGCCGGGTCATTTTAGACTCAAACATCCTGTTTTTTTTTGGATCTGGAAATGCGCACGTACATTTGCTGCAATGAACAGACATTGACGATATAAAAAATTCTTCTGAATTCAGGGGCTGCAGGGTCATCTGTGACATCACCTTTTGTGATTCTAGATCCTGTGTTAACAGCTGCGTACAGAGGTGTTGTCAGTCTTTGTAACCATACCTCTGATATTTAGGAGAACGGCAGGATGGTTTGAGTCCAAAATGTTCCCAATGGCCAGGGTAAAAATTGAAAGATTACTCTCATTTTGTTTTGTAAGAAAGAACATGATATGAAAAAAAGAACATTGTCCAAAATGTTTCAAAAACCGTTTACATTTTTTCAATTATAATTTTTTTCTTTTGATCTTTGCAAATATTGTGTGGTTGAAAGCATAACCATATCTTAGAAAATATACTCTTTGTTATTTGGGTCATAAATGAAGATAAGATGAAAACAATTAAGATGCAATATTTTTCCGCCACACAATTGCGTGTTAACGCTTCTCTCAGTACATGGAAAGGATCGTTGTAAAGGGTAGAGGTTTGCAAGAACTAATTTACGAAGAAACAAGACAAGGAGAACGGTTTACACATGCACCATCAAACTTCCATGAGAAGCTGTCGGAAAGGGAAATCAACAAGCACCCCAGATGGGACTTGAACCCACAATCCCTGGCTTAGGAGGCCAGTGCCTTATCCATTAGGCCACTGGGGCTTGATGGAGTAGCTTAAAAATCTAGACTTTTTTTGGTTACCACAAGAGTGCAGCACTCAATTTTGATTGAGTTATCACGAACGATCTTGTAAGTTTGAACTCCAAATTGAAACAAACCGTCCGAATGCACATGCATCTTTATTTTACAAGAGAGCCAGGGCTAACTTTGTCGGGTCACTGTACGTTACTAATGCCGATGATGGAAAGTTTATTGGACTACCAGAAGCCTGAAAAACTAAATAGATAGCTTCCACATTTCCCTTTCAATTATGACACCAGATTACGGTGGGACTCAGTAGACTTGTCCAACCTGCGGCAATTTTTAAAAATACAAAAACTTAAACAACAAATATCTCGTTGAAATTTCTCTCTTAATCTTGGCGCTAGATCATGAACCGTTTCAACGACTTCAGTAGTAAAAAATACAAAACGAAGGCAAGAATAGAATGCTCCAGGTGAGGGTCGCGAACTCACAACCTCGGCATCACTCGACAGTTACTGCTTTATAAGTACCGCGCGCTGACCGATTGCGCCACTGGAGCCGACTGGGCACACCCCCTACGACATACATTCTATAAGAAAAAAAAAATGAAATGGGATAGTTCTTCAGAAAATTAATGATTGCTTACAACAGGTTTCTAAGATTTTATTATAATGTTTGACAATATATATTTTACCATATCACGATCTTTATTAAAAATGAAAACGAGAAATTTAGACACTGGACGCCGGGTCATTTTAGACTCAAACATCCTGTTTTTTTTTGGATCTGGAAATGCGCACGTACATTTGCTGCAATGAACAGACATTGACGATATAAAAAATTCTTCTGAATCAGGGGCTGCAGGGTCATCTGTGACATCACCTTTTGTGATTCCTAGATCCTGTGTTAACAGCTGCGTACAGAGGTGTTGTCAGTCTTTGTAACCATACCTCTGATATTTAGGAGAACGGCAGGATGTTTGAGTCCAAAATGTTCCCAATGGCCAGGGTAAAAATTGAAAGATTACTCTCATTTTGTTTTGTAAGAAAGAACATGATATGAAAAAAAGAACATTGTCCAAAATGTTTCAAAAACCGTTTACATTTTTTCAATTATAATTTTTTTCTTTTGATCTTTGCAAATATTGTGTGGTTGAAAGCATAACCATATCTTAGAAAATATACTCTTTGTTATTTGGGTCATAAATGAAGATAAGATGAAAACAATTAAGATGCAATATTTTTCCGCCACACAATTGCGTGTTAACGCTTCTCTCAGTACATGGAAAGGATCGTTGTAAAGGGTAGAGGTTTGCAAGAACTAATTTACGAAGAAACAAGACAAGGAGAACGGTTTACACATGCACCATCAAACTTCCATGAGAAGCTGTCGGAAAGGGAAATCAACAAGCACCCCAGATGGGACTTGAACCCACAATCCCTGGCTTAGGAGGCCAGTGCCTTATCCATTAGGCCACTGGGGCTTGATGGAGTAGCTTAAAAATCTAGACTTTTTTTGGTTACCACAAGAGTGCAGCACTCAATTTTGATTGAGTTATCACGAACGATCTTGTAAGTTTGAACTCCAAATTGAAACAAACCGTCCGAATGCACATGCATCTTTATTTTACAAGAGAGCCAGGGCTAACTTTGTCGGGTCACTGTACGTTACTAATGCCGATGATGGAAAGTTTATTGGACTACCAGAAGCCTGAAAAACTAAATAGATAGCTTCCACATTTCCCTTTCAATTATGACACCAGATTACGGTGGGACTCAGTAGACTTGTCCAACCTGCGGCAATTTTTAAAAATACAAAAACTTAAACAACAAATATCTCGTTGAAATTTCTCTCTTAATCTTGGCGCTAGATCATGAACCGTTTCAACGACTTCAGTAGTAAAAAATACAAAACGAAGGCAAGAATAGAATGCTCCAGGTGAGGGTCGAACTCACAACCTCGGCATCACTCGACAGTTACTGCTTTATAAGTACCGCGCGCTGACCGATTGCGCCACTGGAGCCGACTGGGCACACCCCCTACGACATACATTCTATAAGAAAAAAAAAATGAAATGGGATAGTTCTTCAGAAAATTAATGATTGCTTACAACAGGTTTCTAAGATTTTATTATAATGTTTGACAATATATATTTTACCATATCACGATCTTTATTAAAAATGAAAACGAGAAATTTAGACACTGGACGCCGGGTCATTTTAGACTCAAACATCCTGTTTTTTTTTGGATCTGGAAATGCGCACGTACATTTGCTGCAATGAACAGACATTGACGATATAAAAAATTCTTCTGAATTCAGGGGCTGCAGGGTCATCTGTGACATCACCTTTTGTGATTCCTAGATCCTGTGTTAACAGCTGCGTACAGAGGTGTTGTCAGTCTTTGTAACCATACCTCTGATATTTAGGAGAACGGCAGGATGTTTGAGTCCAAAATGTTCCCAATGGCCAGGGTAAAAATTGAAAGATTACTCTCATTTTGTTTTGTAAGAAAGAACATGATATGAAAAAAAGAACATTGTCCAAAATGTTTCAAAAACCGTTTACATTTTTTCAATTATAATTTTTTTCTTTTGATCTTTGCAAATATTGTGTGGTTGAAAGCATAACCATATCTTAGAAAATATACTCTTTGTTATTTGGGTCATAAATGAAGATAAGATGAAAACAATTAAGATGCAATATTTTTCCGCCACACAATTGCGTGTTAACGCTTCTCTCAGTACATGGAAAGGATCGTTGTAAAGGGTAGAGGTTTGCAAGAACTAATTTACGAAGAAACAAGACAAGGAGAACGGTTTACACATGCACCATCAAACTTCCATGAGAAGCTGTCGGAAAGGGAAATCAACAAGCACCCCAGATGGGACTTGAACCCACAATCCCTGGCTTAGGAGGCCAGTGCCTTATCCATTAGGCCACTGGGGCTTGATGGAGTAGCTTAAAAATCTAGACTTTTTTTGGTTACCACAAGAGTGCAGCACTCAATTTTGATTGAGTTATCACGAACGATCTTGTAAGTTTGAACTCCAAATTGAAACAAACCGTCCGAATGCACATGCATCTTTATTTTACAAGAGAGCCAGGGCTAACTTTGTCGGGTCACTGTACGTTACTAATGCCGATGATGGAAAGTTTATTGGACTACCAGAAGCCTGAAAAACTAAATAGATAGCTTCCACATTTCCCTTTCAATTATGACACCAGATTACGGTGGGACTCAGTAGACTTGTCCAACCTGCGGCAATTTTTAAAAATACAAAAACTTAAACAACAAATATCTCGTTGAAATTTCTCTCTTAATCTTGGCGCTAGATCATGAACCGTTTCAACGACTTCAGTAGTAAAAAATACAAAACGAAGGCAAGAATAGAATGCTCCAGGTGAGGGTCGAACTCACAACCTCGGCATCACTCGACAGTTACTGCTTTATAAGTACCGCGCGCTGACCGATTGCGCCACTGGAGCCGACTGGGCACACCCCCTACGACATACATTCTATAAGAAAAAAAAAATGAAATGGGATAGTTCTTCAGAAAATTAATGATTGCTTACAACAGGTTTCTAAGATTTTATTATAATGTTTGACAATATATATTTTACCATATCACGATCTTTATTAAAAATGAAAACGAGAAATTTAGACACTGGACGCCGGGTCATTTTAGACTCAAACATCCTGTTTTTTTTTGGATCTGGAAATGCGCACGTACATTTGCTGCAATGAACAGACATTGACGATATAAAAAATTCTTCTGAATTCAGGGGCTGCAGGGTCATCTGTGACATCACCTTTTGTGATTCCTAGATCCTGTGTTAACAGCTGCGTACAGAGGTGTTGTCAGTCTTTGTAACCATACCTCTGATATTTAGGAGAACGGCAGGATGTTTGAGTCCAAAATGTTCCCAATGGCCAGGGTAAAAATTGAAAGATTACTCTCATTTTGTTTTGTAAGAAAGAACATGATATGAAAAAAAGAACATTGTCCAAAATGTTTCAAAAACCGTTTACATTTTTTCAATTATAATTTTTTTCTTTTGATCTTTGCAAATATTGTGTGGTTGAAAGCATAACCATATCTTAGAAAATATACTCTTTGTTATTTGGGTCATAAATGAAGATAAGATGAAAACAATTAAGATGCAATATTTTTCCGCCACACAATTGCGTGTTAACGCTTCTCTCAGTACATGGAAAGGATCGTTGTAAAGGGTAGAGGTTTGCAAGAACTAATTTACGAAGAAACAAGACAAGGAGAACGGTTTACACATGCACCATCAAACTTCCATGAGAAGCTGTCGGAAAGGGAAATCAACAAGCACCCCAGATGGGACTTGAACCCACAATCCCTGGCTTAGGAGGCCAGTGCCTTATCCATTAGGCCACTGGGGCTTGATGGAGTAGCTTAAAAATCTAGACTTTTTTGGTTACCACAAGAGTGCAGCACTCAATTTTGATTGAGTTATCACGAACGATCTTGTAAGTTTGAACTCCAAATTGAAACAAACCGTCCGAATGCACATGCATCTTTATTTTACAAGAGAGCCAGGGCTAACTTTGTCGGGTCACTGTACGTTACTAATGCCGATGATGGAAAGTTTATTGGACTACCAGAAGCCTGAAAAACTAAATAGATAGCTTCCACATTTCCCTTTCAATTATGACACCAGATTACGGTGGGACTCAGTAGACTTGTCCAACCTGCGGCAATTTTTAAAAATACAAAAACTTAAACAACAAATATCTCGTTGAAATTTCTCTCTTAATCTTGGCGCTAGATCATGAACCGTTTCAACGACTTCAGTAGTAAAAAATACAAAACGAAGGCAAGAATAGAATGCTCCAGGTGAGGGTCGAACTCACAACCTCGGCATCACTCGACAGTTACTGCTTTATAAGTACCGCGCGCTGACCGATTGCGCCACTGGAGCCGACTGGGCACACCCCCTACGACATACATTCTATAAGAAAAAAAAAATGAAATGGGATAGTTCTTCAGAAAATTAATGATTGCTTACAACAGGTTTCTAAGATTTTATTATAATGTTTGACAATATATATTTTACCATATCACGATCTTTATTAAAAATGAAAACGAGAAATTTAGACACTGGACGCCGGGTCATTTTAGACTCAAACATCCTGTTTTTTTTTGGATCTGGAAATGCGCACGTACATTTGCTGCAATGAACAGACATTGACGATATAAAAAATTCTTCTGAATTCAGGGGCTGCAGGGTCATCTGTGACATCACCTTTTGTGATTCCTAGATCCTGTGTTAACAGCTGCGTACAGAGGTGTTGTCAGTCTTTGTAACCATACCTCTGATATTTAGGAGAACGGCAGGATGTTTGAGTCCAAAATGTTCCCAATGGCCAGGGTAAAAATTGAAAGATTACTCTCATTTTGTTTTGTAAGAAAGAACATGATATGAAAAAAAGAACATTGTCCAAAATGTTTCAAAAACCGTTTACATTTTTTCAATTATAATTTTTTTCTTTTGATCTTTGCAAATATTGTGTGGTTGAAAGCATAACCATATCTTAGAAAATATACTCTTTGTTATTTGGGTCATAAATGAAGATAAGATGAAAACAATTAAGATGCAATATTTTTCCGCCACACAATTGCGTGTTAACGCTTCTCTCAGTACATGGAAAGGATCGTTGTAAAGGGTAGAGGTTTGCAAGAACTAATTTACGAAGAAACAAGACAAGGAGAACGGTTTACACATGCACCATCAAACTTCCATGAGAAGCTGTCGGAAAGGGAAATCAACAAGCACCCCAGATGGGACTTGAACCCACAATCCCTGGCTTAGGAGGCCAGTGCCTTATCCATTAGGCCACTGGGGCTTGATGGAGTAGCTTAAAAATCTAGACTTTTTTTGGTTACCACAAGAGTGCAGCACTCAATTTTGATTGAGTTATCACGAACGATCTTGTAAGTTTGAACTCCAAATTGAAACAAACCGTCCGAATGCACATGCATCTTTATTTTACAAGAGAGCCAGGGCTAACTTTGTCGGGTCACTGTACGTTACTAATGCCGATGATGGAAAGTTTATTGGACTACCAGAAGCCTGAAAAACTAAATAGATAGCTTCCACATTTCCCTTTCAATTATGACACCAGATTACGGTGGGACTCAGTAGACTTGTCCAACCTGCGGCAATTTTTAAAAATACAAAAACTTAAACAACAAATATCTCGTTGAAATTTCTCTCTTAATCTTGGCGCTAGATCATGAACCGTTTCAACGACTTCAGTAGTAAAAAATACAAAACGAAGGCAAGAATAGAATGCTCCAGGTGAGGGTCGAACTCACAACCTCGGCATCACTCGACAGTTACTGCTTTATAAGTACCGCGCGCTGACCGATTGCGCCACTGGAGCCGACTGGGCACACCCCCTACGACATACATTCTATAAGAAAAAAAAAATGAAATGGGATAGTTCTTCAGAAAATTAATGATTGCTTACAACAGGTTTCTAAGATTTTATTATAATGTTTGACAATATATATTTTACCATATCACGATCTTTATTAAAAATGAAAACGAGAAATTTAGACACTGGACGCCGGGTCATTTTAGACTCAAACATCCTGTTTTTTTTTGGATCTGGAAATGCGCACGTACATTTGCTGCAATGAACAGACATTGACGATATAAAAAATTCTTCTGAATTCAGGGGCTGCAGGGTCATCTGTGACATCACCTTTTGTGATTCCTAGATCCTGTGTTAACAGCTGCGTACAGAGGTGTTGTCAGTCTTTGTAACCATACCTCTGATATTTAGGAGAACGGCAGGATGTTTGAGTCCAAAATGTTCCCAATGGCCAGGGTAAAAATTGAAAGATTACTCTCATTTTGTTTTGTAAGAAAGAACATGATATGAAAAAAAGAACATTGTCCAAAATGTTTCAAAAACCGTTTACATTTTTTCAATTATAATTTTTTTCTTTTGATCTTTGCAAATATTGTGTGGTTGAAAGCATAACCATATCTTAGAAAATATACTCTTTGTTATTTGGGTCATAAATGAAGATAAGATGAAAACAATTAAGATGCAATATTTTTCCGCCACACAATTGCGTGTTAACGCTTCTCTCAGTACATGGAAAGGATCGTTGTAAAGGGTAGAGGTTTGCAAGAACTAATTTACGAAGAAACAAGACAAGGAGAACGGTTTACACATGCACCATCAAACTTCCATGAGAAGCTGTCGGAAAGGGAAATCAACAAGCACCCCAGATGGGACTTGAACCCACAATCCCTGGCTTAGGAGGCCAGTGCCTTATCCATTAGGCCACTGGGGCTTGATGGAGTAGCTTAAAAATCTAGACTTTTTTTGGTTACCACAAGAGTGCAGCACTCAATTTTGATTGAGTTATCACGAACGATCTTGTAAGTTTGAACTCCAAATTGAAACAAACCGTCCGAATGCACATGCATCTTTATTTTACAAGAGAGCCAGGGCTAACTTTGTCGGGTCACTGTACGTTACTAATGCCGATGATGGAAAGTTTATTGGACTACCAGAAGCCTGAAAAACTAAATAGATAGCTTCCACATTTCCCTTTCAATTATGACACCAGATTACGGTGGGACTCAGTAGACTTGTCCAACCTGCGGCAATTTTTAAAAATACAAAAACTTAAACAACAAATATCTCGTTGAAATTTCTCTCTTAATCTTGGCGCTAGATCATGAACCGTTTCAACGACTTCAGTAGTAAAAAATACAAAACGAAGGCAAGAATAGAATGCTCCAGGTGAGGGTCGAACTCACAACCTCGGCATCACTCGACAGTTACTGCTTTATAAGTACCGCGCGCTGACCGATTGCGCCACTGGAGCCGACTGGGCACACCCCCTACGACATACATTCTATAAGAAAAAAAAAATGAAATGGGATAGTTCTTCAGAAAATTAATGATTGCTTACAACAGGTTTCTAAGATTTTATTATAATGTTTGACAATATATATTTTACCATATCACGATCTTTATTAAAAATGAAAACGAGAAATTTAGACACTGGACGCCGGGTCATTTTAGACTCAAACATCCTGTTTTTTTTTGGATCTGGAAATGCGCACGTACATTTGCTGCAATGAACAGACATTGACGATATAAAAAATTCTTCTGAATTCAGGGGCTGCAGGGTCATCTGTGACATCACCTTTTGTGATTCCTAGATCCTGTGTTAACAGCTGCGTACAGAGGTGTTGTCAGTCTTTGTAACCATACCTCTGATATTTAGGAGAACGGCAGGATGTTTGAGTCCAAAATGTTCCCAATGGCCAGGGTAAAAATTGAAAGATTACTCTCATTTTGTTTTGTAAGAAAGAACATGATATGAAAAAAAGAACATTGTCCAAAATGTTTCAAAAACCGTTTACATTTTTTCAATTATAATTTTTTTCTTTTGATCTTTGCAAATATTGTGTGGTTGAAAGCATAACCATATCTTAGAAAATATACTCTTTGTTATTTGGGTCATAAATGAAGATAAGATGAAAACAATTAAGATGCAATATTTTTCCGCCACACAATTGCGTGTTAACGCTTCTCTCAGTACATGGAAAGGATCGTTGTAAAGGGTAGAGGTTTGCAAGAACTAATTTACGAAGAAACAAGACAAGGAGAACGGTTTACACATGCACCATCAAACTTCCATGAGAAGCTGTCGGAAAGGGAAATCAACAAGCACCCCAGATGGGACTTGAACCCACAATCCCTGGCTTAGGAGGCCAGTGCCTTATCCATTAGGCCACTGGGGCTTGATGGAGTAGCTTAAAAATCTAGACTTTTTTTGGTTACCACAAGAGTGCAGCACTCAATTTTGATTGAGTTATCACGAACGATCTTGTAAGTTTGAACTCCAAATTGAAACAAACCGTCCGAATGCACATGCATCTTTATTTTACAAGAGAGCCAGGGCTAACTTTGTCGGGTCACTGTACGTTACTAATGCCGATGATGGAAAGTTTATTGGACTACCAGAAGCCTGAAAAACTAAATAGATAGCTTCCACATTTCCCTTTCAATTATGACACCAGATTACGGTGGGACTCAGTAGACTTGTCCAACCTGCGGCAATTTTTAAAAATACAAAAACTTAAACAACAAATATCTCGTTGAAATTTCTCTCTTAATCTTGGCGCTAGATCATGAACCGTTTCAACGACTTCAGTAGTAAAAAATACAAAACGAAGGCAAGAATAGAATGCTCCAGGTGAGGGTCGAACTCACAACCTCGGCATCACTCGACAGTTACTGCTTTATAAGTACCGCGCGCTGACCGATTGCGCCACTGGAGCCGACTGGGCACACCCCCTACGACATACATTCTATAAGAAAAAAAAAATGAAATGGGATAGTTCTTCAGAAAATTAATGATTGCTTACAACAGGTTTCTAAGATTTTATTATAATGTTTGACAATATATATTTTACCATATCACGATCTTTATTAAAAATGAAAACGAGAAATTTAGACACTGGACGCCGGGTCATTTTAGACTCAAACATCCTGTTTTTTTTTGGATCTGGAAATGCGCACGTACATTTGCTGCAATGAACAGACATTGACGATATAAAAAATTCTTCTGAATTCAGGGGCTGCAGGGTCATCTGTGACATCACCTTTTGTGATTCCTAGATCCTGTGTTAACAGCTGCGTACAGAGGTGTTGTCAGTCTTTGTAACCATACCTCTGATATTTAGGAGAACGGCAGGATGTTTGAGTCCAAAATGTTCCCAATGGCCAGGGTAAAAATTGAAAGATTACTCTCATTTTGTTTTGTAAGAAAGAACATGATATGAAAAAAAGAACATTGTCCAAAATGTTTCAAAAACCGTTTACATTTTTTCAATTATAATTTTTTTCTTTTGATCTTTGCAAATATTGTGTGGTTGAAAGCATAACCATATCTTAGAAAATATACTCTTTGTTATTTGGGTCATAAATGAAGATAAGATGAAAACAATTAAGATGCAATATTTTTCCGCCACACAATTGCGTGTTAACGCTTCTCTCAGTACATGGAAAGGATCGTTGTAAAGGGTAGAGGTTTGCAAGAACTAATTTACGAAGAAACAAGACAAGGAGAACGGTTTACACATGCACCATCAAACTTCCATGAGAAGCTGTCGGAAAGGGAAATCAACAAGCACCCCAGATGGGACTTGAACCCACAATCCCTGGCTTAGGAGGCCAGTGCCTTATCCATTAGGCCACTGGGGCTTGATGGAGTAGCTTAAAAATCTAGACTTTTTTTGGTTACCACAAGAGTGCAGCACTCAATTTTGATTGAGTTATCACGAACGATCTTGTAAGTTTGAACTCCAAATTGAAACAAACCGTCCGAATGCACATGCATCTTTATTTTACAAGAGAGCCAGGGCTAACTTTGTCGGGTCACTGTACGTTACTAATGCCGATGATGGAAAGTTTATTGGACTACCAGAAGCCTGAAAAACTAAATAGATAGCTTCCACATTTCCCTTTCAATTATGACACCAGATTACGGTGGGACTCAGTAGACTTGTCCAACCTGCGGCAATTTTTAAAAATACAAAAACTTAAACAACAAATATCTCGTTGAAATTTCTCTCTTAATCTTGGCGCTAGATCATGAACCGTTTCAACGACTTCAGTAGTAAAAAATACAAAACGAAGGCAAGAATAGAATGCTCCAGGTGAGGGTCGAACTCACAACCTCGGCATCACTCGACAGTTACTGCTTTATAAGTACCGCGCGCTGACCGATTGCGCCACTGGAGCCGACTGGGCACACCCCCTACGACATACATTCTATAAGAAAAAAAAAATGAAATGGGATAGTTCTTCAGAAAATTAATGATTGCTTACAACAGGTTTCTAAGATTTTATTATAATGTTTGACAATATATATTTTACCATATCACGATCTTTATTAAAAATGAAAACGAGAAATTTAGACACTGGACGCCGGGTCATTTTAGACTCAAACATCCTGTTTTTTTTTGGATCTGGAAATGCGCACGTACATTTGCTGCAATGAACAGACATTGACGATATAAAAAATTCTTCTGAATTCAGGGGCTGCAGGGTCATCTGTGACATCACCTTTTGTGATTCCTAGATCCTGTGTTAACAGCTGCGTACAGAGGTGTTGTCAGTCTTTGTAACCATACCTCTGATATTTAGGAGAACGGCAGGATGTTTGAGTCCAAAATGTTCCCAATGGCCAGGGTAAAAATTGAAAGATTACTCTCATTTTGTTTTGTAAGAAAGAACATGATATGAAAAAAAGAACATTGTCCAAAATGTTTCAAAAACCGTTTACATTTTTTCAATTATAATTTTTTTCTTTTGATCTTTGCAAATATTGTGTGGTTGAAAGCATAACCATATCTTAGAAAATATACTCTTTGTTATTTGGGTCATAAATGAAGATAAGATGAAAACAATTAAGATGCAATATTTTTCCGCCACACAATTGCGTGTTAACGCTTCTCTCAGTACATGGAAAGGATCGTTGTAAAGGGTAGAGGTTTGCAAGAACTAATTTACGAAGAAACAAGACAAGGAGAACGGTTTACACATGCACCATCAAACTTCCATGAGAAGCTGTCGGAAAGGGAAATCAACAAGCACCCCAGATGGGACTTGAACCCACAATCCCTGGCTTAGGAGGCCAGTGCCTTATCCATTAGGCCACTGGGGCTTGATGGAGTAGCTTAAAAATCTAGACTTTTTTTGGTTACCACAAGAGTGCAGCACTCAATTTTGATTGAGTTATCACGAACGATCTTGTAAGTTTGAACTCCAAATTGAAACAAACCGTCCGAATGCACATGCATCTTTATTTTACAAGAGAGCCAGGGCTAACTTTGTCGGGTCACTGTACGTTACTAATGCCGATGATGGAAAGTTTATTGGACTACCAGAAGCCTGAAAAACTAAATAGATAGCTTCCACATTTCCCTTTCAATTATGACACCAGATTACGGTGGGACTCAGTAGACTTGTCCAACCTGCGGCAATTTTTAAAAATACAAAAACTTAAACAACAAATATCTCGTTGAAATTTCTCTCTTAATCTTGGCGCTAGATCATGAACCGTTTCAACGACTTCAGTAGTAAAAAATACAAAACGAAGGCAAGAATAGAATGCTCCAGGTGAGGGTCGAACTCACAACCTCGGCATCACTCGACAGTTACTGCTTTATAAGTACCAGCGCGCTGACCGATTGCGCCACTGGAGCCGACTGGGCACACCCCCTACGACATACATTCTATAAGAAAAAAAAAATGAAATGGGATAGTTCTTCAGAAAATTAATGATTGCTTACAACAGGTTTCTAAGATTTTATTATAATGTTTGACAATATATATTTTACCATATCACGATCTTTATTAAAAATGAAAACGAGAAATTTAGACACTGGACGCCGGGTCATTTTAGACTCAAACATCCTGTTTTTTTTTGGATCTGGAAATGCGCACGTACATTTGCTGCAATGAACAGACATTGACGATATAAAAAATTCTTCTGAATTCAGGGGCTGCAGGGTCATCTGTGACATCACCTTTTGTGATTCCTAGATCCTGTGTTAACAGCTGCGTACAGAGGTGTTGTCAGTCTTTGTAACCATACCTCTGATATTTAGGAGAACGGCAGGATGTTTGAGTCCAAAATGTTCCCAATGGCCAGGGTAAAAATTGAAAGATTACTCTCATTTTGTTTTGTAAGAAAGAACATGATATGAAAAAAAGAACATTGTCCAAAATGTTTCAAAAACCGTTTACATTTTTTCAATTATAATTTTTTTCTTTTGATCTTTGCAAATATTGTGTGGTTGAAAGCATAACCATATCTTAGAAAATATACTCTTTGTTATTTGGGTCATAAATGAAGATAAGATGAAAACAATTAAGATGCAATATTTTTCCGCCACACAATTGCGTGTTAACGCTTCTCTCAGTACATGGAAAGGATCGTTGTAAAGGGTAGAGGTTTGCAAGAACTAATTTACGAAGAAACAAGACAAGGAGAACGGTTTACACATGCACCATCAAACTTCCATGAGAAGCTGTCGGAAAGGGAAATCAACAAGCACCCCAGATGGGACTTGAACCCACAATCCCTGGCTTAGGAGGCCAGTGCCTTATCCATTAGGCCACTGGGGCTTGATGGAGTAGCTTAAAAATCTAGACTTTTTTTGGTTACCACAAGAGTGCAGCACTCAATTTTGATTGAGTTATCACGAACGATCTTGTAAGTTTGAACTCCAAATTGAAACAAACCGTCCGAATGCACATGCATCTTTATTTTACAAGAGAGCCAGGGCTAACTTTGTCGGGTCACTGTACGTTACTAATGCCGATGATGGAAAGTTTATTGGACTACCAGAAGCCTGAAAAACTAAATAGATAGCTTCCACATTTCCCTTTCAATTATGACACCAGATTACGGTGGGACTCAGTAGACTTGTCCAACCTGCGGCAATTTTTAAAAATACAAAAACTTAAACAACAAATATCTCGTTGAAATTTCTCTCTTAATCTTGGCGCTAGATCATGAACCGTTTCAACGACTTCAGTAGTAAAAAATACAAAACGAAGGCAAGAATAGAATGCTCCAGGTGAGGGTCGAACTCACAACCTCGGCATCACTCGACAGTTACTGCTTTATAAGTACCGCGCGCTGACCGATTGCGCCACTGGAGCCGACTGGGCACACCCCCTACGACATACATTCTATAAGAAAAAAAAAATGAAATGGGATAGTTCTTCAGAAAATTAATGATTGCTTACAACAGGTTTCTAAGATTTTATTATAATGTTTGACAATATATATTTTACCATATCACGATCTTTATTAAAAATGAAAACGAGAAATTTAGACACTGGACGCCGGGTCATTTTAGACTCAAACATCCTGTTTTTTTTTGGATCTGGAAATGCGCACGTACATTTGCTGCAATGAACAGACATTGACGATATAAAAAATTCTTCTGAATTCAGGGGCTGCAGGGTCATCTGTGACATCACCTTTTGTGATTCCTAGATCCTGTGTTAACAGCTGCGTACAGAGGTGTTGTCAGTCTTTGTAACCATACCTCTGATATTTAGGAGAACGGCAGGATGTTTGAGTCCAAAATGTTCCCAATGGCCAGGGTAAAAATTGAAAGATTACTCTCATTTTGTTTTGTAAGAAAGAACATGATATGAAAAAAAGAACATTGTCCAAAATGTTTCAAAAACCGTTTACATTTTTTCAATTATAATTTTTTTCTTTTGATCTTTGCAAATATTGTGTGGTTGAAAGCATAACCATATCTTAGAAAATATACTCTTTGTTATTTGGGTCATAAATGAAGATAAGATGAAAACAATTAAGATGCAATATTTTTCCGCCACACAATTGCGTGTTAACGCTTCTCTCAGTACATGGAAAGGATCGTTGTAAAGGGTAGAGGTTTGCAAGAACTAATTTACGAAGAAACAAGACAAGGAGAACGGTTTACACATGCACCATCAAACTTCCATGAGAAGCTGTCGGAAAGGGAAATCAACAAGCACCCCAGATGGGACTTGAACCCACAATCCCTGGCTTAGGAGGCCAGTGCCTTATCCATTAGGCCACTGGGGCTTGATGGAGTAGCTTAAAAATCTAGACTTTTTTTGGTTACCACAAGAGTGCAGCACTCAATTTTGATTGAGTTATCACGAACGATCTTGTAAGTTTGAACTCCAAATTGAAACAAACCGTCCGAATGCACATGCATCTTTATTTTACAAGAGAGCCAGGGCTAACTTTGTCGGGTCACTGTACGTTACTAATGCCGATGATGGAAAGTTTATTGGACTACCAGAAGCCTGAAAAACTAAATAGATAGCTTCCACATTTCCCTTTCAATTATGACACCAGATTACGGTGGGACTCAGTAGACTTGTCCAACCTGCGGCAATTTTTAAAAATACAAAAACTTAAACAACAAATATCTCGTTGAAATTTCTCTCTTAATCTTGGCGCTAGATCATGAACCGTTTCAACGACTTCAGTAGTAAAAAATACAAAACGAAGGCAAGAATAGAATGCTCCAGGTGAGGGTCGAACTCACAACCTCGGCATCACTCGACAGTTACTGCTTTATAAGTACCGCGCGCTGACCGATTGCGCCACTGGAGCCGACTGGGCACACCCCCTACGACATACATTCTATAAGAAAAAAAAAATGAAATGGGATAGTTCTTCAGAAAATTAATGATTGCTTACAACAGGTTTCTAAGATTTTATTATAATGTTTGACAATATATATTTTACCATATCACGATCTTTATTAAAAATGAAAACGAGAAATTTAGACACTGGACGCCGGGTCATTTTAGACTCAAACATCCTGTTTTTTTTTGGATCTGGAAATGCGCACGTACATTTGCTGCAATGAACAGACATTGACGATATAAAAAATTCTTCTGAATTCAGGGGCTGCAGGGTCATCTGTGACATCACCTTTTGTGATTCCTAGATCCTGTGTTAACAGCTGCGTACAGAGGTGTTGTCAGTCTTTGTAACCATACCTCTGATATTTAGGAGAACGGCAGGATGTTTGAGTCCAAAATGTTCCCAATGGCCAGGGTAAAAATTGAAAGATTACTCTCATTTTGTTTTGTAAGAAAGAACATGATATGAAAAAAAGAACATTGTCCAAAATGTTTCAAAAACCGTTTACATTTTTTCAATTATAATTTTTTTCTTTTGATCTTTGCAAATATTGTGTGGTTGAAAGCATAACCATATCTTAGAAAATATACTCTTTGTTATTTGGGTCATAAATGAAGATAAGATGAAAACAATTAAGATGCAATATTTTTCCGCCACACAATTGCGTGTTAACGCTTCTCTCAGTACATGGAAAGGATCGTTGTAAAGGGTAGAGGTTTGCAAGAACTAATTTACGAAGAAACAAGACAAGGAGAACGGTTTACACATGCACCATCAAACTTCCATGAGAAGCTGTCGGAAAGGGAAATCAACAAGCACCCCAGATGGGACTTGAACCCACAATCCCTGGCTTAGGAGGCCAGTGCCTTATCCATTAGGCCACTGGGGCTTGATGGAGTAGCTTAAAAATCTAGACTTTTTTTGGTTACCACAAGAGTGCAGCACTCAATTTTGATTGAGTTATCACGAACGATCTTGTAAGTTTGAACTCCAAATTGAAACAAACCGTCCGAATGCACATGCATCTTTATTTTACAAGAGAGCCAGGGCTAACTTTGTCGGGTCACTGTACGTTACTAATGCCGATGATGGAAAGTTTATTGGACTACCAGAAGCCTGAAAAACTAAATAGATAGCTTCCACATTTCCCTTTCAATTATGACACCAGATTACGGTGGGACTCAGTAGACTTGTCCAACCTGCGGCAATTTTTAAAAATACAAAAACTTAAACAACAAATATCTCGTTGAAATTTCTCTCTTAATCTTGGCGCTAGATCATGAACCGTTTCAACGACTTCAGTAGTAAAAAATACAAAACGAAGGCAAGAATAGAATGCTCCAGGTGAGGGTCGAACTCACAACCTCGGCATCACTCGACAGTTACTGCTTTATAAGTACCGCGCGCTGACCGATTGCGCCACTGGAGCCGACTGGGCACACCCCCTACGACATACATTCTATAAGAAAAAAAAAATGAAATGGGATAGTTCTTCAGAAAATTAATGATTGCTTACAACAGGTTTCTAAGATTTTATTATAATGTTTGACAATATATATTTTACCATATCACGATCTTTATTAAAAATGAAAACGAGAAATTTAGACACTGGACGCCGGGTCATTTTAGACTCAAACATCCTGTTTTTTTTTGGATCTGGAAATGCGCACGTACATTTGCTGCAATGAACAGACATTGACGATATAAAAAATTCTTCTGAATTCAGGGGCTGCAGGGTCATCTGTGACATCACCTTTTGTGATTCCTAGATCCTGTGTTAACAGCTGCGTACAGAGGTGTTGTCAGTCTTTGTAACCATACCTCTGATATTTAGGAGAACGGCAGGATGTTTGAGTCCAAAATGTTCCCAATGGCCAGGGTAAAAATTGAAAGATTACTCTCATTTTGTTTTGTAAGAAAGAACATGATATGAAAAAAAGAACATTGTCCAAAATGTTTCAAAAACCGTTTACATTTTTTCAATTATAATTTTTTTCTTTTGATCTTTGCAAATATTGTGTGGTTGAAAGCATAACCATATCTTAGAAAATATACTCTTTGTTATTTGGGTCATAAATGAAGATAAGATGAAAACAATTAAGATGCAATATTTTTCCGCCACACAATTGCGTGTTAACGCTTCTCTCAGTACATGGAAAGGATCGTTGTAAAGGGTAGAGGTTTGCAAGAACTAATTTACGAAGAAACAAGACAAGGAGAACGGTTTACACATGCACCATCAAACTTCCATGAGAAGCTGTCGGAAAGGGAAATCAACAAGCACCCCAGATGGGACTTGAACCCACAATCCCTGGCTTAGGAGGCCAGTGCCTTATCCATTAGGCCACTGGGGCTTGATGGAGTAGCTTAAAAATCTAGACTTTTTTTGGTTACCACAAGAGTGCAGCACTCAATTTTGATTGAGTTATCACGAACGATCTTGTAAGTTTGAACTCCAAATTGAAACAAACCGTCCGAATGCACATGCATCTTTATTTTACAAGAGAGCCAGGGCTAACTTTGTCGGGTCACTGTACGTTACTAATGCCGATGATGGAAAGTTTATTGGACTACCAGAAGCCTGAAAAACTAAATAGATAGCTTCCACATTTCCCTTTCAATTATGACACCAGATTACGGTGGGACTCAGTAGACTTGTCCAACCTGCGGCAATTTTTAAAAATACAAAAACTTAAACAACAAATATCTCGTTGAAATTTCTCTCTTAATCTTGGCGCTAGATCATGAACCGTTTCAACGACTTCAGTAGTAAAAAATACAAAACGAAGGCAAGAATAGAATGCTCCAGGTGAGGGTCGAACTCACAACCTCGGCATCACTCGACAGTTACTGCTTTATAAGTACCGCGCGCTGACCGATTGCGCCACTGGAGCCGACTGGGCACACCCCCTACGACATACATTCTATAAGAAAAAAAAAATGAAATGGGATAGTTCTTCAGAAAATTAATGATTGCTTACAACAGGTTTCTAAGATTTTATTATAATGTTTGACAATATATATTTTACCATATCACGATCTTTATTAAAAATGAAAACGAGAAATTTAGACACTGGACGCCGGGTCATTTTAGACTCAAACATCCTGTTTTTTTTTGGATCTGGAAATGCGCACGTACATTTGCTGCAATGAACAGACATTGACGATATAAAAAATTCTTCTGAATTCAGGGGCTGCAGGGTCATCTGTGACATCACCTTTTGTGATTCCTAGATCCTGTGTTAACAGCTGCGTACAGAGGTGTTGTCAGTCTTTGTAACCATACCTCTGATATTTAGGAGAACGGCAGGATGTTTGAGTCCAAAATGTTCCCAATGGCCAGGGTAAAAATTGAAAGATTACTCTCATTTTGTTTTGTAAGAAAGAACATGATATGAAAAAAAGAACATTGTCCAAAATGTTTCAAAAACCGTTTACATTTTTTCAATTATAATTTTTTTCTTTTGATCTTTGCAAATATTGTGTGGTTGAAAGCATAACCATATCTTAGAAAATATACTCTTTGTTATTTGGGTCATAAATGAAGATAAGATGAAAACAATTAAGATGCAATATTTTTCCGCCACACAATTGCGTGTTAACGCTTCTCTCAGTACATGGAAAGGATCGTTGTAAAGGGTAGAGGTTTGCAAGAACTAATTTACGAAGAAACAAGACAAGGAGAACGGTTTACACATGCACCATCAAACTTCCATGAGAAGCTGTCGGAAAGGGAAATCAACAAGCACCCCAGATGGGACTTGAACCCACAATCCCTGGCTTAGGAGGCCAGTGCCTTATCCATTAGGCCACTGGGGCTTGATGGAGTAGCTTAAAAATCTAGACTTTTTTTGGTTACCACAAGAGTGCAGCACTCAATTTTGATTGAGTTATCACGAACGATCTTGTAAGTTTGAACTCCAAATTGAAACAAACCGTCCGAATGCACATGCATCTTTATTTTACAAGAGAGCCAGGGCTAACTTTGTCGGGTCACTGTACGTTACTAATGCCGATGATGGAAAGTTTATTGGACTACCAGAAGCCTGAAAAACTAAATAGATAGCTTCCACATTTCCCTTTCAATTATGACACCAGATTACGGTGGGACTCAGTAGACTTGTCCAACCTGCGGCAATTTTTAAAAATACAAAAACTTAAACAACAAATATCTCGTTGAAATTTCTCTCTTAATCTTGGCGCTAGATCATGAACCGTTTCAACGACTTCAGTAGTAAAAAATACAAAACGAAGGCAAGAATAGAATGCTCCAGGTGAGGGTCGAACTCACAACCTCGGCATCACTCGACAGTTACTGCTTTATAAGTACCGCGCGCTGACCGATTGCGCCACTGGAGCCGACTGGGCACACCCCCTACGACATACATTCTATAAGAAAAAAAAAATGAAATGGGATAGTTCTTCAGAAAATTAATGATTGCTTACAACAGGTTTCTAAGATTTTATTATAATGTTTGACAATATATATTTTACCATATCACGATCTTTATTAAAAATGAAAACGAGAAATTTAGACACTGGACGCCGGGTCATTTTAGACTCAAACATCCTGTTTTTTTTTGGATCTGGAAATGCGCACGTACATTTGCTGCAATGAACAGACATTGACGATATAAAAAATTCTTCTGAATTCAGGGGCTGCAGGGTCATCTGTGACATCACCTTTTGTGATTCCTAGATCCTGTGTTAACAGCTGCGTACAGAGGTGTTGTCAGTCTTTGTAACCATACCTCTGATATTTAGGAGAACGGCAGGATGTTTGAGTCCAAAATGTTCCCAATGGCCAGGGTAAAAATTGAAAGATTACTCTCATTTTGTTTTGTAAGAAAGAACATGATATGAAAAAAAGAACATTGTCCAAAATGTTTCAAAAACCGTTTACATTTTTTCAATTATAATTTTTTTCTTTTGATCTTTGCAAATATTGTGTGGTTGAAAGCATAACCATATCTTAGAAAATATACTCTTTGTTATTTGGGTCATAAATGAAGATAAGATGAAAACAATTAAGATGCAATATTTTTCCGCCACACAATTGCGTGTTAACGCTTCTCTCAGTACATGGAAAGGATCGTTGTAAAGGGTAGAGGTTTGCAAGAACTAATTTACGAAGAAACAAGACAAGGAGAACGGTTTACACATGCACCATCAAACTTCCATGAGAAGCTGTCGGAAAGGGAAATCAACAAGCACCCCAGATGGGACTTGAACCCACAATCCCTGGCTTAGGAGGCCAGTGCCTTATCCATTAGGCCACTGGGGCTTGATGGAGTAGCTTAAAAATCTAGACTTTTTTTGGTTACCACAAGAGTGCAGCACTCAATTTTGATTGAGTTATCACGAACGATCTTGTAAGTTTGAACTCCAAATTGAAACAAACCGTCCGAATGCACATGCATCTTTATTTTACAAGAGAGCCAGGGCTAACTTTGTCGGGTCACTGTACGTTACTAATGCCGATGATGGAAAGTTTATTGGACTACCAGAAGCCTGAAAAACTAAATAGATAGCTTCCACATTTCCCTTTCAATTATGACACCAGATTACGGTGGGACTCAGTAGACTTGTCCAACCTGCGGCAATTTTTAAAAATACAAAAACTTAAACAACAAATATCTCGTTGAAATTTCTCTCTTAATCTTGGCGCTAGATCATGAACCGTTTCAACGACTTCAGTAGTAAAAAATACAAAACGAAGGCAAGAATAGAATGCTCCAGGTGAGGGTCGAACTCACAACCTCGGCATCACTCGACAGTTACTGCTTTATAAGTACCGCGCGCTGACCGATTGCGCCACTGGAGCCGACTGGGCACACCCCCTACGACATACATTCTATAAGAAAAAAAAAATGAAATGGGATAGTTCTTCAGAAAATTAATGATTGCTTACAACAGGTTTCTAAGATTTTATTATAATGTTTGACAATATATATTTTACCATATCACGATCTTTATTAAAAATGAAAACGAGAAATTTAGACACTGGACGCCGGGTCATTTTAGACTCAAACATCCTGTTTTTTTTTGGATCTGGAAATGCGCACGTACATTTGCTGCAATGAACAGACATTGACGATATAAAAAATTCTTCTGAATTCAGGGGCTGCAGGGTCATCTGTGACATCACCTTTTGTGATTCCTAGATCCTGTGTTAACAGCTGCGTACAGAGGTGTTGTCAGTCTTTGTAACCATACCTCTGATATTTAGGAGAACGGCAGGATGTTTGAGTCCAAAATGTTCCCAATGGCCAGGGTAAAAATTGAAAGATTACTCTCATTTTGTTTTGTAAGAAAGAACATGATATGAAAAAAAGAACATTGTCCAAAATGTTTCAAAAACCGTTTACATTTTTTCAATTATAATTTTTTTCTTTTGATCTTTGCAAATATTGTGTGGTTGAAAGCATAACCATATCTTAGAAAATATACTCTTTGTTATTTGGGTCATAAATGAAGATAAGATGAAAACAATTAAGATGCAATATTTTTCCGCCACACAATTGCGTGTTAACGCTTCTCTCAGTACATGGAAAGGATCGTTGTAAAGGGTAGAGGTTTGCAAGAACTAATTTACGAAGAAACAAGACAAGGAGAACGGTTTACACATGCACCATCAAACTTCCATGAGAAGCTGTCGGAAAGGGAAATCAACAAGCACCCCAGATGGGACTTGAACCCACAATCCCTGGCTTAGGAGGCCAGTGCCTTATCCATTAGGCCACTGGGGCTTGATGGAGTAGCTTAAAAATCTAGACTTTTTTTGGTTACCACAAGAGTGCAGCACTCAATTTTGATTGAGTTATCACGAACGATCTTGTAAGTTTGAACTCCAAATTGAAACAAACCGTCCGAATGCACATGCATCTTTATTTTACAAGAGAGCCAGGGCTAACTTTGTCGGGTCACTGTACGTTACTAATGCCGATGATGGAAAGTTTATTGGACTACCAGAAGCCTGAAAAACTAAATAGATAGCTTCCACATTTCCCTTTCAATTATGACACCAGATTACGGTGGGACTCAGTAGACTTGTCCAACCTGCGGCAATTTTTAAAAATACAAAAACTTAAACAACAAATATCTCGTTGAAATTTCTCTCTTAATCTTGGCGCTAGATCATGAACCGTTTCAACGACTTCAGTAGTAAAAAATACAAAACGAAGGCAAGAATAGAATGCTCCAGGTGAGGGTCGAACTCACAACCTCGGCATCACTCGACAGTTACTGCTTTATAAGTACCGCGCGCTGACCGATTGCGCCACTGGAGCCGACTGGGCACACCCCCTACGACATACATTCTATAAGAAAAAAAAAATGAAATGGGATAGTTCTTCAGAAAATTAATGATTGCTTACAACAGGTTTCTAAGATTTTATTATAATGTTTGACAATATATATTTTACCATATCACGATCTTTATTAAAAATGAAAACGAGAAATTTAGACACTGGACGCCGGGTCATTTTAGACTCAAACATCCTGTTTTTTTTTGGATCTGGAAATGCGCACGTACATTTGCTGCAATGAACAGACATTGACGATATAAAAAATTCTTCTGAATTCAGGGGCTGCAGGGTCATCTGTGACATCACCTTTTGTGATTCCTAGATCCTGTGTTAACAGCTGCGTACAGAGGTGTTGTCAGTCTTTGTAACCATACCTCTGATATTTAGGAGAACGGCAGGATGTTTGAGTCCAAAATGTTCCCAATGGCCAGGGTAAAAATTGAAAGATTACTCTCATTTTGTTTTGTAAGAAAGAACATGATATGAAAAAAAGAACATTGTCCAAAATGTTTCAAAAACCGTTTACATTTTTTCAATTATAATTTTTTTCTTTTGATCTTTGCAAATATTGTGTGGTTGAAAGCATAACCATATCTTAGAAAATATACTCTTTGTTATTTGGGTCATAAATGAAGATAAGATGAAAACAATTAAGATGCAATATTTTTCCGCCACACAATTGCGTGTTAACGCTTCTCTCAGTACATGGAAAGGATCGTTGTAAAGGGTAGAGGTTTGCAAGAACTAATTTACGAAGAAACAAGACAAGGAGAACGGTTTACACATGCACCATCAAACTTCCATGAGAAGCTGTCGGAAAGGGAAATCAACAAGCACCCCAGATGGGACTTGAACCCACAATCCCTGGCTTAGGAGGCCAGTGCCTTATCCATTAGGCCACTGGGGCTTGATGGAGTAGCTTAAAAATCTAGACTTTTTTTGGTTACCACAAGAGTGCAGCACTCAATTTTGATTGAGTTATCACGAACGATCTTGTAAGTTTGAACTCCAAATTGAAACAAACCGTCCGAATGCACATGCATCTTTATTTTACAAGAGAGCCAGGGCTAACTTTGTCGGGTCACTGTACGTTACTAATGCCGATGATGGAAAGTTTATTGGACTACCAGAAGCCTGAAAAACTAAATAGATAGCTTCCACATTTCCCTTTCAATTATGACACCAGATTACGGTGGGACTCAGTAGACTTGTCCAACCTGCGGCAATTTTTAAAAATACAAAAACTTAAACAACAAATATCTCGTTGAAATTTCTCTCTTAATCTTGGCGCTAGATCATGAACCGTTTCAACGACTTCAGTAGTAAAAAATACAAAACGAAGGCAAGAATAGAATGCTCCAGGTGAGGGTCGAACTCACAACCTCGGCATCACTCGACAGTTACTGCTTTATAAGTACCGCGCGCTGACCGATTGCGCCACTGGAGCCGACTGGGCACACCCCCTACGACATACATTCTATAAGAAAAAAAAAATGAAATGGGATAGTTCTTCAGAAAATTAATGATTGCTTACAACAGGTTTCTAAGATTTTATTATAATGTTTGACAATATATATTTTACCATATCACGATCTTTATTAAAAATGAAAACGAGAAATTTAGACACTGGACGCCGGGTCATTTTAGACTCAAACATCCTGTTTTTTTTTGGATCTGGAAATGCGCACGTACATTTGCTGCAATGAACAGACATTGACGATATAAAAAATTCTTCTGAATTCAGGGGCTGCAGGGTCATCTGTGACATCACCTTTTGTGATTCCTAGATCCTGTGTTAACAGCTGCGTACAGAGGTGTTGTCAGTCTTTGTAACCATACCTCTGATATTTAGGAGAACGGCAGGATGTTTGAGTCCAAAATGTTCCCAATGGCCAGGGTAAAAATTGAAAGATTACTCTCATTTTGTTTTGTAAGAAAGAACATGATATGAAAAAAAGAACATTGTCCAAAATGTTTCAAAAACCGTTTACATTTTTTCAATTATAATTTTTTTCTTTTGATCTTTGCAAATATTGTGTGGTTGAAAGCATAACCATATCTTAGAAAATATACTCTTTGTTATTTGGGTCATAAATGAAGATAAGATGAAAACAATTAAGATGCAATATTTTTCCGCCACACAATTGCGTGTTAACGCTTCTCTCAGTACATGGAAAGGATCGTTGTAAAGGGTAGAGGTTTGCAAGAACTAATTTACGAAGAAACAAGACAAGGAGAACGGTTTACACATGCACCATCAAACTTCCATGAGAAGCTGTCGGAAAGGGAAATCAACAAGCACCCCAGATGGGACTTGAACCCACAATCCCTGGCTTAGGAGGCCAGTGCCTTATCCATTAGGCCACTGGGGCTTGATGGAGTAGCTTAAAAATCTAGACTTTTTTTGGTTACCACAAGAGTGCAGCACTCAATTTTGATTGAGTTATCACGAACGATCTTGTAAGTTTGAACTCCAAATTGAAACAAACCGTCCGAATGCACATGCATCTTTATTTTACAAGAGAGCCAGGGCTAACTTTGTCGGGTCACTGTACGTTACTAATGCCGATGATGGAAAGTTTATTGGACTACCAGAAGCCTGAAAAACTAAATAGATAGCTTCCACATTTCCCTTTCAATTATGACACCAGATTACGGTGGGACTCAGTAGACTTGTCCAACCTGCGGCAATTTTTAAAAATACAAAAACTTAAACAACAAATATCTCGTTGAAATTTCTCTCTTAATCTTGGCGCTAGATCATGAACCGTTTCAACGACTTCAGTAGTAAAAAATACAAAACGAAGGCAAGAATAGAATGCTCCAGGTGAGGGTCGAACTCACAACCTCGGCATCACTCGACAGTTACTGCTTTATAAGTACCGCGCGCTGACCGATTGCGCCACTGGAGCCGACTGGGCACACCCCCTACGACATACATTCTATAAGAAAAAAAAAATGAAATGGGATAGTTCTTCAGAAAATTAATGATTGCTTACAACAGGTTTCTAAGATTTTATTATAATGTTTGACAATATATATTTTACCATATCACGATCTTTATTAAAAATGAAAACGAGAAATTTAGACACTGGACGCCGGGTCATTTTAGACTCAAACATCCTGTTTTTTTTTGGATCTGGAAATGCGCACGTACATTTGCTGCAATGAACAGACATTGACGATATAAAAAATTCTTCTGAATTCAGGGGCTGCAGGGTCATCTGTGACATCACCTTTTGTGATTCCTAGATCCTGTGTTAACAGCTGCGTACAGAGGTGTTGTCAGTCTTTGTAACCATACCTCTGATATTTAGGAGAACGGCAGGATGTTTGAGTCCAAAATGTTCCCAATGGCCAGGGTAAAAATTGAAAGATTACTCTCATTTTGTTTTGTAAGAAAGAACATGATATGAAAAAAAGAACATTGTCCAAAATGTTTCAAAAACCGTTTACATTTTTTCAATTATAATTTTTTTCTTTTGATCTTTGCAAATATTGTGTGGTTGAAAGCATAACCATATCTTAGAAAATATACTCTTTGTTATTTGGGTCATAAATGAAGATAAGATGAAAACAATTAAGATGCAATATTTTTCCGCCACACAATTGCGTGTTAACGCTTCTCTCAGTACATGGAAAGGATCGTTGTAAAGGGTAGAGGTTTGCAAGAACTAATTTACGAAGAAACAAGACAAGGAGAACGGTTTACACATGCACCATCAAACTTCCATGAGAAGCTGTCGGAAAGGGAAATCAACAAGCACCCCAGATGGGACTTGAACCCACAATCCCTGGCTTAGGAGGCCAGTGCCTTATCCATTAGGCCACTGGGGCTTGATGGAGTAGCTTAAAAATCTAGACTTTTTTTGGTTACCACAAGAGTGCAGCACTCAATTTTGATTGAGTTATCACGAACGATCTTGTAAGTTTGAACTCCAAATTGAAACAAACCGTCCGAATGCACATGCATCTTTATTTTACAAGAGAGCCAGGGCTAACTTTGTCGGGTCACTGTACGTTACTAATGCCGATGATGGAAAGTTTATTGGACTACCAGAAGCCTGAAAAACTAAATAGATAGCTTCCACATTTCCCTTTCAATTATGACACCAGATTACGGTGGGACTCAGTAGACTTGTCCAACCTGCGGCAATTTTTAAAAATACAAAAACTTAAACAACAAATATCTCGTTGAAATTTCTCTCTTAATCTTGGCGCTAGATCATGAACCGTTTCAACGACTTCAGTAGTAAAAAATACAAAACGAAGGCAAGAATAGAATGCTCCAGGTGAGGGTCGAACTCACAACCTCGGCATCACTCGACAGTTACTGCTTTATAAGTACCGCGCGCTGACCGATTGCGCCACTGGAGCCGACTGGGCACACCCCCTACGACATACATTCTATAAGAAAAAAAAAATGAAATGGGATAGTTCTTCAGAAAATTAATGATTGCTTACAACAGGTTTCTAAGATTTTATTATAATGTTTGACAATATATATTTTACCATATCACGATCTTTATTAAAAATGAAAACGAGAAATTTAGACACTGGACGCCGGGTCATTTTAGACTCAAACATCCTGTTTTTTTTTGGATCTGGAAATGCGCACGTACATTTGCTGCAATGAACAGACATTGACGATATAAAAAATTCTTCTGAATTCAGGGGCTGCAGGGTCATCTGTGACATCACCTTTTGTGATTCCTAGATCCTGTGTTAACAGCTGCGTACAGAGGTGTTGTCAGTCTTTGTAACCATACCTCTGATATTTAGGAGAACGGCAGGATGTTTGAGTCCAAAATGTTCCCAATGGCCAGGGTAAAAATTGAAAGATTACTCTCATTTTGTTTTGTAAGAAAGAACATGATATGAAAAAAAGAACATTGTCCAAAATGTTTCAAAAACCGTTTACATTTTTTCAATTATAATTTTTTTCTTTTGATCTTTGCAAATATTGTGTGGTTGAAAGCATAACCATATCTTAGAAAATATACTCTTTGTTATTTGGGTCATAAATGAAGATAAGATGAAAACAATTAAGATGCAATATTTTTCCGCCACACAATTGCGTGTTAACGCTTCTCTCAGTACATGGAAAGGATCGTTGTAAAGGGTAGAGGTTTGCAAGAACTAATTTACGAAGAAACAAGACAAGGAGAACGGTTTACACATGCACCATCAAACTTCCATGAGAAGCTGTCGGAAAGGGAAATCAACAAGCACCCCAGATGGGACTTGAACCCACAATCCCTGGCTTAGGAGGCCAGTGCCTTATCCATTAGGCCACTGGGGCTTGATGGAGTAGCTTAAAAATCTAGACTTTTTTTGGTTACCACAAGAGTGCAGCACTCAATTTTGATTGAGTTATCACGAACGATCTTGTAAGTTTGAACTCCAAATTGAAACAAACCGTCCGAATGCACATGCATCTTTATTTTACAAGAGAGCCAGGGCTAACTTTGTCGGGTCACTGTACGTTACTAATGCCGATGATGGAAAGTTTATTGGACTACCAGAAGCCTGAAAAACTAAATAGATAGCTTCCACATTTCCCTTTCAATTATGACACCAGATTACGGTGGGACTCAGTAGACTTGTCCAACCTGCGGCAATTTTTAAAAATACAAAAACTTAAACAACAAATATCTCGTTGAAATTTCTCTCTTAATCTTGGCGCTAGATCATGAACCGTTTCAACGACTTCAGTAGTAAAAAATACAAAACGAAGGCAAGAATAGAATGCTCCAGGTGAGGGTCGAACTCACAACCTCGGCATCACTCGACAGTTACTGCTTTATAAGTACCGCGCGCTGACCGATTGCGCCACTGGAGCCGACTGGGCACACCCCCTACGACATACATTCTATAAGAAAAAAAAAATGAAATGGGATAGTTCTTCAGAAAATTAATGATTGCTTACAACAGGTTTCTAAGATTTTATTATAATGTTTGACAATATATATTTTACCATATCACGATCTTTATTAAAAATGAAAACGAGAAATTTAGACACTGGACGCCGGGTCATTTTAGACTCAAACATCCTGTTTTTTTTTGGATCTGGAAATGCGCACGTACATTTGCTGCAATGAACAGACATTGACGATATAAAAAATTCTTCTGAATTCAGGGGCTGCAGGGTCATCTGTGACATCACCTTTTGTGATTCCTAGATCCTGTGTTAACAGCTGCGTACAGAGGTGTTGTCAGTCTTTGTAACCATACCTCTGATATTTAGGAGAACGGCAGGATGTTTGAGTCCAAAATGTTCCCAATGGCCAGGGTAAAAATTGAAAGATTACTCTCATTTTGTTTTGTAAGAAAGAACATGATATGAAAAAAAGAACATTGTCCAAAATGTTTCAAAAACCGTTTACATTTTTTCAATTATAATTTTTTTCT
>NW_027193576.1:0-86278 GCF_032444005.1 Ranitomeya imitator
TCAGGTATCTCCTATACTAATAGAGCCACATGCTCACCGGTTTGCCACATGATGTAGGCCTATGGACTGAACAAGAAACCACCAAAAATTTTAACCAGTCATCGTTCTCACACACTGAGACCAGTCATTCGAAATGACTTCTCCATGCATTTTATGCATTGGTAAAAGCACTATGATGAAAAGTGTGATATGTTTTCAGGTATCTCCTATACTAATAGAGCCACATGCTCACCGGTTTGCCACATGATGTAGGCCTATGGACTGAACAAGAAACCACCAAAATTTTAACCAGTCATCGTTCTCACAACACTGAGACCAGTCATTCGAAATGACTTCTCCATGCATTTTATGCATTGGTAAAAGCACTATGATGAAAAAGTGCTGATATGTTTTCAGGTATCTCCTATACTAATAGAGCACATGCTCACCGGTTTGCCACATGATGTAGGCCTATGGACTGACACAAGAAACCACCAAAAATTTTAACCAGTCATCGTTCTCACAACACTGAGGACCAGTCATTCGAAATGACTTCTCCATGCAT
Source organism: Ranitomeya imitator (assembly GCF_032444005.1). Taxonomy (NCBI): domain Eukaryota; kingdom Metazoa; phylum Chordata; class Amphibia; order Anura; family Dendrobatidae; genus Ranitomeya; species Ranitomeya imitator. Next base: position 545 of record NW_027193576.1, read on the forward strand.
TTTATGCATTGGGTAAAAGCACTATGATGAAAGTTGTGATATGTTTTCAGGTATCTCCTATACTAATAGAGCCACATGCTCACCGGTTTGCCACATGATGTAGGCCTATGGAACTGAACAAGAAACCACCAAAAATTTTAACCAGTCATCGTTCTCACAACACTGAGGACCAGTCATTCGAAATGACTTCTCCATGCATTTTATTGCATTGGTAAAAGCACTATGATGAAAAGTGTGATATGTTTTCAGGTATCTCCTATACTAATAGAGCCACATGCTCACCGGTTTGCCACATGATGTAGGCCTATGGACTGAACAAGAAACCACCAAAATTTTAACCAGTCATCGTTCTCACAACACTGAGGACCAGCATTCGAAATGACTTCTCCATGCATTTTATGCATTGGTAAAAGCACTATGATGAAAAGTGTGATATGTTTTCAGGTATCTCCTATACTAATAGAGCCACATGCTCACCGGTTTGCCACATGATGTAGGCCTATGGACTGAACAAGAAACCACCAAAAATTTTAACCAGTCATCGTTCTCACAACACTGAGGACCAGTCATTCGAAATGACTTCTCCATGCATTTTATGCATTGGTAAAAGCACTATGATGAAAAGTGTGATATGTTTTCAGGTATCTCCTATACTAATAGAGCCACATGCTCACCGGTTTGCCACATGATGTAGGCCTATGGACTGAACAAGAAACCACCAAAAATTTTAACCAGTCATCGTTCTCACAACACTGAGGACCAGTCATTCGAAATGACTTCTCCATGCATTTTATGCATTGGTAAAAGCACTATGATGAAAAGTGTGATATGTTTTCAGGTATCTCCTATACTAATAGAGCCACATGCTCACCGGTTTGCCACATGATGTAGGCCTATGGACTGAACAAGAAACCACCAAAAATTTTAACCAGTCATCGTTCTCACAACACTGAGGACCAGTCATTCGAAATGACTTCTCCATGCATTTTATGCATTGGTAAAAGCACTATGATGAAAAGTGTGATATGTTTTCAGGTATCTCCTATACTAATAGAGCCACATGCTCACCGGTTTGCCACATGATGTAGGCCTATGGACTGAACAAGAAACCACCAAAAATTTTAACCAGTCATCGTTCTCACAACACTGAGGACCAGTCATTCGAAATGACTTCTCCATGCATTTTATGCATTGGTAAAAGCACTATGATGAAAAGTGTGATATGTTTTCAGGTATCTCCTATACTAATAGAGCCACATGCTCACCGGTTTGCCACATGATGTAGGCCTATGGACTGAACAAGAAACCACCAAAAATTTTAACCAGTCATCGTTCTCACAACACTGAGGACCAGTCATTCGAAATGACTTCTCCATGCATTTTATGCATTGGTAAAAGCACTATGATGAAAAGTGTGATATGTTTTCAGGTATCTCCTATACTAATAGAGCCACATGCTCACCGGTTTGCCACATGATGTAGGCCTATGGACTGAACAAGAAACCACCAAAAATTTTAACCAGTCATCGTTCTCACAACACTGAGGACCAGTCATTCGAAATGACTTCTCCATGCATTTTATGCATTGGTAAAAGCACTATGATGAAAAGTGTGATATGTTTTCAGGTATCTCCTATACTAATAGAGCCACATGCTCACCGGTTTGCCACATGATGTAGGCCTATGGACTGAACAAGAAACCACCAAAAATTTTAACCAGTCATCGTTCTCACAACACTGAGGACCAGTCATTCGAAATGACTTCTCCATGCATTTTATGCATTGGTAAAAGCACTATGATGAAAAGTGTGATATGTTTTCAGGTATCTCCTATACTAATAGAGCCACATGCTCACCGGTTTGCCACATGATGTAGGCCTATGGACTGAACAAGAAACCACCAAAAATTTTAACCAGTCATCGTTCTCACAACACTGAGGACCAGTCATTCGAAATGACTTCTCCATGCATTTTATGCATTGGTAAAAGCACTATGATGAAAAGTGTGATATGTTTTCAGGTATCTCCTATACTAATAGAGCCACATGCTCACCGGTTTGCCACATGATGTAGGCCTATGGACTGAACAAGAAACCACCAAAAATTTTAACCAGTCATCGTTCTCACAACACTGAGGACCAGTCATTCGAAATGACTTCTCCATGCATTTTATGCATTGGTAAAAGCACTATGATGAAAAGTGTGATATGTTTTCAGGTATCTCCTATACTAATAGAGCCACATGCTCACCGGTTTGCCACATGATGTAGGCCTATGGACTGAACAAGAAACCACCAAAAATTTTAACCAGTCATCGTTCTCACAACACTGAGGACCAGTCATTCGAAATGACTTCTCCATGCATTTTATGCATTGGTAAAAGCACTATGATGAAAAGTGTGATATGTTTTCAGGTATCTCCTATACTAATAGAGCCACATGCTCACCGGTTTGCCACATGATGTAGGCCTATGGACTGAACAAGAAACCACCAAAAATTTTAACCAGTCATCGTTCTCACAACACTGAGGACCAGTCATTCGAAATGACTTCTCCATGCATTTTATGCATTGGTAAAAGCACTATGATGAAAAGTGTGATATGTTTTCAGGTATCTCCTATACTAATAGAGCCACATGCTCACCGGTTTGCCACATGATGTAGGCCTATGGACTGAACAAGAAACCACCAAAAATTTTAACCAGTCATCGTTCTCACAACACTGAGGACCAGTCATTCGAAATGACTTCTCCATGCATTTTATGCATTGGTAAAAGCACTATGATGAAAAGTGTGATATGTTTTCAGGTATCTCCTATACTAATAGAGCCACATGCTCACCGGTTTGCCACATGATGTAGGCCTATGGACTGAACAAGAAACCACCAAAAATTTTAACCAGTCATCGTTCTCACAACACTGAGGACCAGTCATTCGAAATGACTTCTCCATGCATTTTATGCATTGGTAAAAGCTACTGATGAAAAGTGTGATATGTTTTCATGTATCTCCTATACTAATAGAGCCACATGCTCACCGGTTTGCCACATGATGTAGGCCTATGGACTGAACAAGAAACCACCAAAAATTTTAACCAGTCATCGTTCTCACAACACTGAGGACCAGTCATTCGAAATGACTTCTCCATGCATTTTATGCATTGGTAAAAGCACTATGATGAAAAGTGTGATATGTTTTCAGGTATCTCCTATACTAATAGAGCCACATGCTCACCGGTTTGCCACATGATGTAGGCCTATGGACTGAACAAGAAACCACCAAAAATTTTAACCAGTCATCGTTCTCACAACACTGAGGACCAGTCATTCGAAATGACTTCTCCATGCATTTTATGCATTGGTAAAAGCACTATGATGAAAAGTGTGATATGTTTTCAGGTATCTCCTATACTAATAGAGCCACATGCTCACCGGTTTGCCACATGATGTAGGCCTATGGACTGAACAAGAAACCACCAAAAATTTTAACCAGTCATCGTTCTCACAACACTGAGGACCAGTCATTCGAAATGACTTCTCCATGCATTTTATGCATTGGTAAAAGCACTATGATGAAAAGTGTGATATGTTTTCAGGTATCTCCTATACTAATAGAGCCACATGCTCACCGGTTTGCCACATGATGTAGGCCTATGGACTGAACAAGAAACCACCAAAAATTTTAACCAGTCATCGTTCTCACAACACTGAGGACCAGTCATTCGAAATGACTTCTCCATGCATTTTATGCATTGGTAAAAGCACTATGATGAAAAGTGTGATATGTTTTCAGGTATCTCCTATACTAATAGAGCCACATGCTCACCGGTTTGCCACATGATGTAGGCCTATGGACTGAACAAGAAACCACCAAAAATTTTAACCAGTCATCGTTCTCACAACACTGAGGACCAGTCATTCGAAATGACTTCTCCATGCATTTTATGCATTGGTAAAAGCACTATGATGAAAAGTGTGATATGTTTTCAGGTATCTCCTATACTAATAGAGCCACATGCTCACCGGTTTGCCACATGATGTAGGCCTATGGACTGAACAAGAAACCACCAAAAATTTTAACCAGTCATCGTTCTCACAACACTGAGGACCAGTCATTCGAAATGACTTCTCCATGCATTTTATGCATTGGTAAAAGCACTATGATGAAAAGTGTGATATGTTTTCAGGTATCTCCTATACTAATAGAGCCACATGCTCACCGGTTTGCCACATGATGTAGGCCTATGGACTGAACAAGAAACCACCAAAAATTTTAACCAGTCATCGTTCTCACAACACTGAGGACCAGTCATTCGAAATGACTTCTCCATGCATTTTATGCATTGGTAAAAGCACTATGATGAAAAGTGTGATATGTTTTCAGGTATCTCCTATACTAATAGAGCCACATGCTCACCGGTTTGCCACATGATGTAGGCCTATGGACTGAACAAGAAACCACCAAAAATTTTAACCAGTCATCGTTCTCACAACACTGAGGACCAGTCATTCGAAATGACTTCTCCATGCATTTTATGCATTGGTAAAAGCACTATGATGAAAAGTGTGATATGTTTTCAGGTATCTCCTATACTAATAGAGCCACATGCTCACCGGTTTGCCACATGATGTAGGCCTATGGACTGAACAAGAAACCACCAAAAATTTTAACCAGTCATCGTTCTCACAACACTGAGGACCAGTCATTCGAAATGACTTCTCCATGCATTTTATGCATTGGTAAAAGCACTATGATGAAAAGTGTGATATGTTTTCAGGTATCTCCTATACTAATAGAGCCACATGCTCACCGGTTTGCCACATGATGTAGGCCTATGGACTGAACAAGAAACCACCAAAAATTTTAACCAGTCATCGTTCTCACAACACTGAGGACCAGTCATTCGAAATGACTTCTCCATGCATTTTATGCATTGGTAAAAGCACTATGATGAAAAGTGTGATATGTTTTCAGGTATCTCCTATACTAATAGAGCCACATGCTCACCGGTTTGCCACATGATGTAGGCCTATGGACTGAACAAGAAACCACCAAAAATTTTAACCAGTCATCGTTCTCACAACACTGAGGACCAGTCATTCGAAATGACTTCTCCATGCATTTTATGCATTGGTAAAAGCACTATGATGAAAAGTGTGATATGTTTTCAGGTATCTCCTATACTAATAGAGCCACATGCTCACCGGTTTGCCACATGATGTAGGCCTATGGACTGAACAAGAAACCACCAAAAATTTTAACCAGTCATCGTTCTCACAACACTGAGGACCAGTCATTCGAAATGACTTCTCCATGCATTTTATGCATTGGTAAAAGCACTATGATGAAAAGTGTGATATGTTTTCAGGTATCTCCTATACTAATAGAGCCACATGCTCACCGGTTTGCCACATGATGTAGGCCTATGGACTGAACAAGAAACCACCAAAAATTTTAACCAGTCATCGTTCTCACAACACTGAGGACCAGTCATTCGAAATGACTTCTCCATGCATTTTATGCATTGGTAAAAGCACTATGATGAAAAGTGTGATATGTTTTCAGGTATCTCCTATACTAATAGAGCCACATGCTCACCGGTTTGCCACATGATGTAGGCCTATGGACTGAACAAGAAACCACCAAAAATTTTAACCAGTCATCGTTCTCACAACACTGAGGACCAGTCATTCGAAATGACTTCTCCATGCATTTTATGCATTGGTAAAAGCACTATGATGAAAAGTGTGATATGTTTTCAGGTATCTCCTATACTAATAGAGCCACATGCTCACCGGTTTGCCACATGATGTAGGCCTATGGACTGAACAAGAAACCACCAAAAATTTTAACCAGTCATCGTTCTCACAACACTCTTCTCCATGCATTTTATGCATTGGTAAAAAGCACTATATGATGAAAAGTGTGATATGTTTTCAGGTATCTCCTATACTAATAGAGCCACATGGCTCACCGGTTTGCCACATGATGTAGGCCTATGGACTGAACAAGAAACCACCAAAAATTTTAACCAGTCATCGTTCTCACAACACTGAGGACCAGTCATTCGAAATGACTTCTCCATGCATTTTATGCATTGGTAAAAGCACTATGATGAAAAGTGTGATATGTTTTCAGGTATCTCCTATACTAATAGAGCCACATGCTCACCGGTTTGCCACATGATGTAGGCCTATGGACTGAACAAGAAACCACCAAAAATTTTAACCAGTCAATCGTTCTCACAACACTGAGGACCAGTCATTCGAAATGACTTCTCCATGCATTTTTATGCATTGGTAAAAGCACTATGATGAAAAGTGTGATATGTTTTCAGGTATCTCCTATACTAATAGAGCCACATGCTCACCGGTTTGCCACATGATGTAGGCCCATGGACTGAACAAGAAACCACCAAAAATGTTAACCAGTCATCGTTCTCACAACACTGAGGACCAGTCATTTGAAATGACTTCTCAATGCATTTTATGCATTGGTAAAAGCACTATGATGAAAAGTGTGATATATTTTCAGGTATCTCCTATACTAATAGAGTCACATGCTCACCGGTTTGCCACATGATGTAGGCCCATGGACTGAACAAGAAACCACCAAAAATTTTAACCAGTCATCATTCTCACAACACTGAGGACCAGTCATTCGAATTGACTTCTCCATGCATTTTATGCATTGGTAAAAGCACTATGATGAAAAGTGTGATATGTTTTCAGGTATCTCCTATACTAATAGAGCCACATGCTCACCGGTTTGCCACATGATGTAGGCCTATGGACTGAACAAGAAACCACCAAAATTTTAACCAGTCATCGTTCTCACAACACTGAGGACCAGTCATTCGAAATGACTTCTCCATGCATTTTATGCATTGGTAAAAGCACTATGATGAAAAGTGTGATATGTTTTCAGGTATCTCCTATACTAATAGAGCCACATGCTCACCGGTTTGCCACATGATGTAGGCCTATGGACTGAACAAGAAACCACCAAAAATTTTAACCAGTCATCGTTCTCACAACACTGAGGACCAGTCATTCGAAATGACTTCTCCATGCATTTTATGCATTGGTAAAAGCACTATGATGAAAAGTGTGATATGTTTTCAGGTATCTCCTATACTAATAGAGCCACATGCTCACCGGTTTGCCACATGATGTAGGCCTATGGACTGAACAAGAAACCACCAAAAATTTTAACCAGTCATCGTTCTCACAACACTGAGGACCAGTCATTCGAAATGACTTCTCCATGCATTTTCTGCATTGGTAAAAGCACTATGATGAAAAGTGTGATATGTTTTCAGGTATCTCCTATACTAATAGAGCCACATGCTCACCGGTTTGCCACATGATGTAGGCCTATGGACTGAACAAGAAACCACCAAAAATTTTAACCAGTCATCGTTCTCCACAACACTGAGGACCAGTCATTCGAAATGACTTCTCCATGCATTTTATGCATTGGTAAATAGCACTATGATGAAAAGTGTGATATGTTTTCAGGTATCTCCTATACTAATAGAGCCACATGCTCACCGGTTTGCCACATGATGTAGGCCTATGGACTGAACAAGAAACCACCAAAAATTTTAACCAGTCATCGTTCTCACAACACTGAGGACCAGTCATTCGAAATGACTTCTCCATGCATTTTATGCATTGGTAAAAGCACTATGATGAAAAGTGTGATATGTTTTCAGGTATCTCCTATACTAATAGAGCCACATGCTCACCGGTTTGCCACATGATGTAGGCCTATGGACTGAACAAGAAACCACCAAAAATTTTAACCAGTCATCGTTCTCACAACACTGAGGACCAGTCATTCGAAATGACTTCTCCATGCATTTTATGCATTGGTAAAAGCACTATGATGAAAAGTGTGATATGTTTTCAGGTATCTCCTATACTAATAGAGCCACATGCTCACCGGTTTGCCACATGATGTAGGCCTATGACTGAACAAGAAACCACCAAAAATTTTAACCAGTCATCGTTCTCACAACACTGAGGACCAGTCATTCGAAATGACTTCTCCATGCATTTTATGCATTGGTAAAAGCACTATGATGAAAAGTGTGATATGTTTTCAGGTATCTCCTATACTAATAGAGCCACATGCTCACCGGTTTGCCACATGATGTAGGCCTATGGACTGAACAAGAAACCACCAAAAATTTTAACCAGTCATCGTTCTCACAACACTGAGGACCAGTCATTCGAAATGACTTCTCCATGCATTTTATGCATTGGTAAAAGCACTATGATGAAAAGTGTGATATGTTTTCAGGTATCTCCTATACTAATAGAGCCACATGCTCACCGGTTTGCCACATGATGTAGGCCCATGGACTGAACAAGAAACCACCAAAAATTTTAACCAGTCATCGTTCTCACAACACTGAGGACCAGTCATTCGAAATGACTTCTCCATGCATTTTATGCATTGGTAAAAGCACTATGATGAAAAGTGTGATATGTTTTCAGGTATCTCCTATACTAATAGAGCCACATGCTCACCGGTTTGCCACATGATGTAGGTCACCGGTTTGCCACATGCTGTAGGCCTATGGACTGAACAAGAAACCACCAAAAATTTTAACCAGTCATCGTTCTCACAACACTGAGGACCAGTCATTCGAAATGACTTCTCCATGCATTTTATGCATTGGTAAAAGCACTATGATGAAAAGTGTGATATGTTTTCAGGTATCTCCTATACTAATAGAGCCACATGCTCACCGGTTTGCCACATGCTGTAGGCCTATGGACTGAACAAGAAACCACCAAAAATTTTAACCAGTCATCGTTCTCACAACACTGAGGACTAGTCATTCGAAATGACTTCTCCATGCATTTTATGCATTGGTAAAAGCACTATGATTTAAAGTGTGATATGTTTTCAGGCATCTCCTATACTAATAGAGCCACATGCTCACCGGTTTGCCACATGCTGTAGGCCTATGGACTGAACAAGAAACCACCAAAAATTTTAACCAGTCATCGTTCTCACAACACTGAGGACCAGTCATTCGAAATGACTTCTCCATGCATTTTATGCATTGGTAAAAGCACTATGATGAAAAGTGTGATATGTTTTCAGGTATCTCCTATACTAATAGAGCCACATGCTCACCGGTTTGCCACATGCTGTAGGCCTATGGACTGAACAAGAAACCACCAAAAATTTTAACCAGTCATCGTTCTCACAACACTGAGGACCAGTCATTCGAAATGACTTCTCCATGCATTTTATGCATTGGTAAAAGCACTATGATGAAAAGTGTGATATGTTTTCAGGTATCTCCTATACTAATGGAGCCACATGCTCACCGGTTTGCCACATGCTGTAGGCCTATGGACTGAACAAGAAACCACCAAAAATTTTAACCAGTCATCGTTCTCACAACACTGAGCACCAGTCATTCGAAATGACTTCTCCATGCATTTTATGCATTGGTAAAAGCACTATGATGAAAAGTGTGATATGTTTTCAGGTATCTCCTATACTAATAGAGCCACATGCTCACCGGTTTGCCACATGCTGTAGGCCTATGGACTGAACAAGAAACCACCAAAAATTTTAACCAGTCATCGTTCTCACAACACTGAGGACCAGTCATTCGAAATGACTTCTCCATGCATTTTATGCATTGGTAAAAGCACTATGATGAAAAGTGTGATATGTTTTCAGGTATCTCCTATACTAATAGAGCCACATGCTCACCGGTTTGCCACATGCTGTAGGCCTATGGACTGAACAAGAAACCACCAAAAATTATAACCAGTCATCGTTCTCACAACACTGAGGACCAGTCATTCGAAATGACTTCTCCATGCATTTTATGCATTGGTAAAAGCACTATGATGAAAAGTGTGATATGTTTTCAGGTATCTCCTATACTAATAGAGCCACATGCTCACCGGTTTGCCACATGCTGTAGGCCTATGGACTGAACAAGAAACCACCAAAAATTTTAACCAGTCATCGTTCTCACAACACTGAGGACCAGTCATTCGAAATGACTTCTCCATGCATTTTATGCATTGGTAAAAGCACTATGATGAAAAGTGTGATATGTTTTCAGGTATCTCCTATACTAATAGAGCCACATGCTCACCGGTTTGCCACATGCTGTAGGCCTATGGACTGAACAAGAAACCACCAAAAATTTTAACCAGTCATCGTTCTGACAACACTGAGGACCAGTCATTCGAAATGACTTCTCCATGCATTTTATGCATTGGTAAAAGCACTATGATGAAAAGTGTGATATGTTTTCAGGTATCTCCTATACTAATAGAGCCACATGCTCACCGGTTTGCCACATGCTGTAGGCCTATGGACTGAACAAGAAACCACCAAAAATTTTAACCAGTCATCGTTCTCACAACACTGAGGACCAGTCATTCGAAATGACTTCTCCATGCATTTTATGCATTGGTAAAAGCACTATGATGAAAAGTGTGATATGTTTTCAGGTATCTCCTATACTAATAGAGCCACATGCTCACCGGTTTGCCACATGCTGTAGGCCTATGGACTGAACAAGAAACCACCAAAAATTTTAACCAGTCATCGTTCTCACAACACTGAGGACCAGTCATTCGAAATGACTTCTCCATGCATTTTATGCATTGGTAAAAGCACTATGATGAAAAGTGTGATATGTTTTCAGGTATCTCCTATACTAATAGAGCCACATGCTCACCGGTTTGCCCCATGCTGTAGGCCTATGGACTGAACAAGAAACCACCAAAAATTTTAACCAGTCATCGTTCTCACAACACTGAGGACCAGTCATTCGAAATGACTTCTCCATGCATTTTATGCATTGGTAAAAGCACTATGATGAAAAGTGTGATATGTTTTCAGGTATCTCCTATACTAATAGAGCCACATGCTCACCGGTTTGCCACATGCTGTAGGCCTATGGACTGAACAAGAAACCACCAAAAATTTTAACCAGTCATCGTTCTCACAACACTGAGGACCAGTCATTCGAAATGACTTCTCCATGCATTTTATGCATTGGTAAAAGCACTGTGATGAAAAGTGTGATATGTTTTCAGGTATCTCCTATACTAATAGAGCCACATGCTCACCGGTTTGCCACATGCTGTAGGCCTATGGACTGAACAAGAAACCACCAAAAATTTTAACCAGTCATCGTTCTCACAACACTGAGGACCAGTCATTCGAAATGACTTCTCCATGCATTTTATGCATTGGTAAAAGCACTATGATGAAAAGTGTGATATGTTTTCAGGTATCTCCTATACTAATAGAGCCACATGCTCACCGGTTTGCCCCATGCTGTAGGCCTATGGACTGAACAAGAAACCACCAAAAATTTTAACCAGTCATCGTTCTCACAACACTGAGGACCAGTCATTCGAAATGACTTCTCCATGCATTTTATGCATTGGTAAAAGCACTATGATGAAAAGTGTGATATGTTTTCAGGTATCTCCTATACTAATAGAGCCACATGCTCACCGGTTTGCCACATGCTGTAGGCCTATGGACTGAACAAGAAACCACCAAAAATTTTAACCAGTCATCGTTCTCACAACACTGAGGACCAGTCATTCGAAATGACTTCTCCATGCATTTTATGCATTGGTAAAAGCACTGTGATGAAAAGTGTGATATGTTTTCAGGTATCTCCTATACTAATAGAGCCACATGCTCACCGGTTTGCCACATGCTGTAGGCCTATGGACTGAACAAGAAACCACCAAAAATTTTAACCAGTCATCGTTCTCACAACACTGAGGACCAGTCATTCGAAATGACTTCTCCATGCATTTTATGCATTGGTAAAAGCACTATGATGAAAAGTGTGATATGTTTTCAGGTATCTCCTATACTAATAGAGCCACATGCTCACCGGTTTGCCACATGCTGTAGGCCTATGGACTGAACAAGAAACCACCAAAAATTTTAACCAGTCATCGTTCTCACAACACTGAGGACCAGTCATTCGAAATGACTTCTCCATGCATTTTATGCATTGGTAAAAGCACTATGATGAAAAGTGTGATATGTTTTCAGGTATCTCCTATACTAATAGAGCCACATGCTCACCGGTTTGCCACATGCTGTAGGCCTATGGACTGAACAAGAAACCACCAAAAATTTTAACCAGTCATCGTTCTCACAACATTGAGGACCAGTCATTCGAAATGACTTCTCCATGCATTTTATGCATTGGTAAAAGCACTATGATGAAAAGTGTGATATGTTTTCAGGTATCTCCTATACTAATAGAGCCACATGCTCACCGGTTTGCCACATGCTGTAGGCCTATGGACTGAACAAGAAACCACCAAAAATTTTAACCAGTCATCGTTCTCACAACACTGAGGACCAGTCATTCGAAATGACTTCTCCATGCATTTTATGCATTGGTAAAAGCACTATGATGAAAAGTGTGATATGTTTTCAGGTATCTCCTATACTAATAGAGCCACATGTTCACCGGTTTGCCACATGCTGTAGGCCTATGGACTGAACAAGAAACCACCAAAAATTTTAACCAGTCATCGTTCTCACAACACTGAGGACCAGTCATTCGAAATGACTTCTCCATGCATTTTATGCATTGGTAAAAGCACTATGATGAAAAGTGTGATATGTTTTCAGGTATCTCCTATACTAATGGAGCCACATGCTCACCGGTTTGCCACATGCTGTAGGCCTATGGACTGAACAAGAAACCACCAAAAATTTTAACCAGTCATCGTTCTCACAACACTGAGGACCAGTCATTCGAAATGACTTCTCCATGCATTTTATGCATTGGTAAAAGCACTATGATGAAAAGTGTGATATGTTTTCAGGTATCTCCTATACTAATAGAGCCACATGCTCACCGGTTTGCCACATGCTGTAGGCCTATGGACTGAACAAGAAACCACCAAAAATTTTAACCTGTCATCGTTCTCACAACACTGAGGACCAGTCATTCGAAATGACTTCTCCATGCATTTTATGCATTGGTAAAAGCACTATGATGAAAAGTGTGATATGTTTTCAGGTATCTCCTATACTAATAGAGCCACATGCTCACCGGTTTGCCACATGCTGTAGGCCTATGGACTGAACAAGAAACCACCAAAAATTTTAACCAGTCATCGTTCTCACAACACTGAGGACCAGTCATTCGAAATGACTTCTCCATGCATTTTATGCATTGGTAAAAGCACTATGATGAAAAGTGTGATATGTTTTCAGGTATCTCCTATACTAATAGAGCCACATGCTCACCGGTTTGCCACATGCTGTAGGCCTATGGACTGAACAAGAAACCACCAAAAATTTTAACCAGTCATCGTTCTGACAACACTGAGGACCAGTCATTCGAAATGACTTCTCCATGCATTTTATGCATTGGTAAAAGCACTATGATGAAAAGTGTGATATGTTTTCAGGCATCTCCTATACTAATAGAGCCACATGCTCACCGGTTTACCACATGCTGTAGGCCTATGGACTGAACAAGAAACCACCAAAAATTTTAACCAGTCATCGTTCTCACAACACTGAGGACCAGTCATTCGAAATGATTTCTCCATGCATTTTATGCATTGGTAAAAGCACTATGATGAAAAGTGTGATATGTTTTCAGGTATCTCCTATACTAATAGAGCCACATGCTCACCGGTTTGCCACATGCTGTAGGCCTATGGACTGAACAAGAAACCCCCAAAAATTTTAACCAGTCATCGTTCTCACAACACTGAGGACCAGTCATTCGAAATGACTTCTCCATGCATTTTATGCATTGGTAAAAGCACTATGATGAAAAGTGTGATATGTTTTCAGGTATCTCCTATACTAATAGAGCCACATGCTCACCGGTTTGCCACATGCTGTAGGCCTATGGACTGAACAAGAAACCACCAAAAATTTTAACCAGTCATCGTTCTCACAACACTGAGGACCAGTCATTCGAAATGACTTCTCCATGCATTTTATGCATTGGTAAAAGCACTATGATGAAAAGTGTGATATGTTTTCAGGCATCTCCTATACTAATAGAGCCACATGCTCACCGGTTTGCCACATGCTGTAGGCCTATGGACTGAACAAGAAACCACCAAAAATTTTAACCAGTCATCGTTCTCACAACACTGAGGACCAGTCATTCGAAATGACTTCTCCATGCATTTTATGCATTGGTAAAAGCACTATGATGAAAAGTGTGATATGTTTTCAGGTATCTCCTATACTAATAGAGCCACATGCTCACCGGTTTGCCACATGCTGTAGGCCTATGGACTGAACAAGAAACCACCAAAAATTTTAACCAGTCATCGTTCTCACAACACTGAGGACCAGTCATTCGAAATGACTTCTCCATGCATTTTATGCATTGGTAAAAGCACTATGATGAAAAGTGTGATATGTTTTCAGGTATCTCCTATACTAATAGAGCCACATGCTCACCGGTTTGCCACATGCTGTAGGCCTATGGACTGAACAAGAAACCACCAAAAATTTTAACCAGTCATCGTTCTGACAACACTGAGGACCAGTCATTCGAAATGACTTCTCCATGCATTTTATGCATTGGTAAAAGCACTATGATGAAAAGTGTGATATGTTTTCAGGCATCTCCTATACTAATAGAGCCACATGCTCACCGGTTTGCCACATGCTGTAGGCCTATGGACTGAACAAGAAACCACCAAAAATTTTAACCAGTCATCGTTCTCACAACACTGAGGACCAGTCATTCGAAATGATTTCTCCATGCATTTTATGCATTGGTAAAAGCACTATGATGAAAAGTGTGATATGTTTTCAGGTATCTCCTATACTAATAGAGCCACATGCTCACCGGTTTGCCACATGCTGTAGGCCTATGGACTGAACAAGAAACCACCAAAAATTTTAACCAGTCATCGTTCTCACAACACTGAGGACCAGTCATTCGAAATGACTTCTCCATGCATTTTATGCATTGGTAAAAGCACTATGATGAAAAGTGTGATATGTTTTCAGGTATCTCCTATACTAATAGAGCCACATGCTCACCGGTTTGCCACATGCTGTAGGCCTATGGACTGAACAAGAAACCACCAAAAATTTTAACCAGTCATCGTTCTCACAACACTGAGGACCAGTCATTCGAAATGACTTCTCCATGCATTTTATGCATTGGTAAAAGCACTATGATGAAAAGTGTGATATGTTTTCAGGCATCTCCTATACTAATAGAGCCACATGCTCACCGGTTTGCCACATGCTGTAGGCCTATGGACTGAACAAGAAACCACCAAAAATTTTAACCAGTCATCGTTCTCACAACACTGAGGACCAGTCATTCGAAATGACTTCTCCATGCATTTTATGCATTGGTAAAAGCACTATGATGAAAAGTGTGATATGTTTTCAGGTATCTCCTATACTAATAGAGCCACATGCTCACCGGTTTGCCACAAGCTGTAGACCAATGGACTGAGCAAGAAACCACCAAAAATTTTAACCAGTCATCGTTCTCACAACACTGAGGACCAGTCATTCGAAATGACTTCTCCATGCATTTTATGCATTGGTAAAAGCACTATGATGAAAAGTGTGATATGTTTTCAGGTATCTCCTATACTAATAGAGCCACATGCTCACCGGTTTGCCACATGCTGTAGGCCTATGGACTGAACAAGAAACCACCAAAAATTTTAACCAGTCATCGTTCTCACAACACTGAGGACCAGTCATTCGAAATGACTTCTCCATGCATTTTATGCATTGGTAAAAGCACTATGATGAAAAGTGTGATATGTTTTCAGGTATCTCCTATACTAATAGAGCCACATGCTCACCGGTTTGCCACATGCTGTAGGCCTATGGACTGAACAAGAAACCACCAAAAATTTTAACCAGTCATCGTTCTGACAACACTGAGGACCAGTCATTCAAAATGACTTCTCCATGCATTTTATGCATTGGTAAAAGCACTATGATGAAAAGTGTGATATGTTTTCAGGTATCTCCTATACTAATAGAGCCACATGCTCACCGGTTTGCCACATGCTGTAGGCCTATGGACTGAACAAGAAACCACCAAAAATTTTAACCAGTCATCGTTCTGACAACACTGAGGACCAGTCATTCGAAATGACTTCTCCATGCATTTTATGCATTGGTAAAAGCACTATGATGAAAAGTGTGATATGTTTTCAGGTATCTCCTATACTAATAGAGCCACATGCTCACCGGTTTGCCACATGCTGTAGGCCTATGGACTGAACAAGAAACCACCAAAAATTTTAACCAGTCATCGTTCTCACAACACTGAGGACCAGTCATTCGAAATGACTTCTCCATGCATTTTATGCATTGGTAAAAGCACTATGATGAAAAGTGTGATATGTTTTCAGGTATCTCCTATACTAATAGAGCCACATGCTCACCGGTTTGCCACATGCTGTAGGCCTATGGACTGAACAAGAAACCACCAAAAATTTTAACCAGTCATCGTTCTCACAACACTGAGGACCAGTCATTCGAAATGACTTCTCCTTCTCCATGCATTTTATGCATTGGTAAAGCACTATGATGAAAAGTGTGATATGTTTTCAGGTATCTCCTATACTAATAGAGCCACATGCTCACCGGTTTGCCACATGATGTAGGCCTATGGACTGAACAAGAAACCACCAAAAATTTTAACCAGTCATCGTTCTCACAACACTGAGGACCAGTCATTCGAAATGACTTCTCCATGCATTTTATGCATTGGTAAAAGCACTATGATGAAAAGTGTGATATGTTTTCAGGTATCTCCTATACTAATAGAGCCACATGCTCACCGGTTTGCCACATGATGTAGGCCTATGGACTGAACAAGAAACCACCAGAAATTTTAACCAGTCATCGTTCTCACAACACTGAGGACCAGTCATTCGAAATGACTTCTCCATGCATTTTATGCATTGGTAAAAGCACTATGATGAAAAGTGTGATATGTTTTCAGGTATCTCCTATACTAATAGAGCCACATGCTCACCGGTTTGCCACATGATGTAGGCCTATGGACTGAACAAGAAACCACCAAAAATTTTAACCAGTCATCGTTCTCACAACACTGAGGACCAGTCATTCGAAATGACTTCTCCATGCATTTTATGCATTGGTAAAAGCACTATGATGAAAAGTGTGATATGTTTTCAGGTATCTCCTATACTAATAGAGCCACATGCTCACCGGTTTGCCACATGATGTAGGCCTATGGACTGAACAAGAAACCACCAAAAATTTTAACCAGCCATCGTTCTCACAACACTGAGGACCAGTCATTCGAAATGACTTCTCCATGCATTTTATACATTGGTAAAAGCACTATGATGAAAAGTGTGATATGTTTTCAGGTATCTCCTATACTAATAGAGCCACATGCTCACCGGTTTGCCACATGATGTAGGCCTATGGACTGAACAAGAAACCACCAAAAATTTTAACCAGTCATCGTTCTCACAACACTGAGGACCAGTCATTCGAAATGACTTCTCCATGCATTTTATGCATTGGTAAAAGCACTATGATGAAAAGTGTGATATGTTTTCAGGTATCTCCTATACTAATAGAGCCACATGCTCACCGGTTTGCCACATGATGTAGGCCTATGGACTGAACAAGAAACCACCAAAAATTTTAACCAGTCATCGTTCTCACAACACTGAGGACCAGTCATTCGAAATGACTTCTCCATGCATTTTATGCATTGGTAAAAGCACTATGATGAAAAGTGTGATATGTTTTCAGGTATCTCCTATACTAATAGAGCCACATGCTCACCGGTTTGCCACATGATGTAGGCCTATGGACTGAACAAGAAACCACCAAAAATTTTAACCAGCCATCGTTCTCACAACACTGAGGACCAGTCATTCGAAATGACTTCTCCATGCATTTTATGCATTGGTAAAAGCACTATGATGAAAAGTGTGATATGTTTTCAGGTATCTCCTATACTAATAGAGCCACATGCTCACCGGTTTGCCACATGATGTAGGCCTATGGACTGAACAAGAAACCACCAAAAATTTTAACCAGTCATCGTTCTCACAACACTGAGGACCAGTCATTCGAAATGACTTCTCCATGCATTTTATGCATTGGTAAAAGCACTATGATGAAAAGTGTGATATGTTTTCAGGTATCTCCTATACTAATAGAGCCACATGCTCACCGGTTTGCCACATGATGTAGGCCTATGGACTGAACAAGAAACCACCAAAAATTTTAACCAGTCATCGTTCTCACAACACTGAGGACCAGTCATTCGAAATGACTTCTCCATGCATTTTATGCATTGGTAAAAGCACTATGATGAAAAGTGTGATATGTTTTCAGGTATCTCCTATACTAATAGAGCCACATGCTCACCGGTTTGCCACATGATGTAGGCCTATGGACTGAACAAGAAACCACCAAAAATTTTAACCAGTCATCGTTCTCACAACACTGAGGACCAGTCATTCGAAATGACTTCTCCATGCATTTTATGCATTGGTAAAAGCACTATGATGAAAAGTGTGATATGTTTTCAGGTATCTCCTATACTAATAGAGCCACATGCTCACCGGTTTGCCACATGATGTAGGCCCATGGACTGAACAAGAAACCACCAAAAATTTTAACCAGTCATCGTTCTCACAACACTGAGGACCAGTCATTCGAAATGACTTCTCCATGCATTTTATGCATTGGTAAAAGCACTATGATGAAAAGTGTGATATGTTTTCAGGTATCTCCTATACTAATAGAGCCACATGCTCACCGGTTTGCCACATGATGTAGGCCTATGGACTGAACAAGAAACCACCAAAAATTTTAACCAGTCATCGTTCTCACAACACTGAGGACCAGTCATTCGAAATGACTTCTCCATGCATTTTATGCATTGGTAAAAGCACTATGATGAAAAGTGTGATATGTTTTCAGGTATCTCCTATACTAATAGAGCCACATGCTCACCGGTTTGCCACATGATGTAGGCCTATGGACTGAACAAGAAACCACCAAAAATTTTAACCAGTCATCGTTCTCACAACACTGAGGACCAGTCATTCGAAATGATTTCTCCATGCATTATATGCATTGGTAAAAGCACTATGATGAAAAGTGTGATATGTTTTCAGGTATCTCCTATACTAATAGAGCCACATGCTCACCGGTTTGCCACATGATGTAGGCCTATGGACTGAACAAGAAACCACCAAAAATTTTAACCAGTCATCGTTCTCACAACACTGAGGACCAGTCATTCGAAATGACTTCTCCATGCATTTTATGCATTGGTAAAAGCACTATGATGAAAAGTGTGATATGTTTTCAGGTATCTCCTATACTAATAGAGCCACATGCTCACCGGTTTGCCACATGATGTAGGCCTATGGACTGAACAAGAAACCACCAAAAATTTTAACCAGTCATCGTTCTCACAACACTGAGGACCAGTCATTCGAAATGACTTCTCCATGCATTTTATGCATTGGTAAAAGCACTATGATGAAAAGTGTGATATGTTTTCAGGTATCTCCTATACTAATAGAGCCACATGCTCACCGGTTTGCCACATGATGTAGGCCTATGGACTGAACAAGAAACCACCAAAAATTTTAACCAGTCATCGTTCTCACAACACTGAGGACCAGTCATTCGAAATGACTTCTCCATGCATTTTATGCATTGGTAAAAGCACTATGATGAAAAGTGTGATATGTTTTCAGGTATCTCCTATACTAATAGAGCCACATGCTCACCGGTTTGCCACATGATGTAGGCCTATGGACTGAACAAGAAACCACCAAAAATTTTAACCAGTCATCGTTCTCACAACACTGAGGACCAGTCATTCGAAATGACTTCTCCATGCATTTTATGCATTGGTAAAAGCACTATGATGAAAAGTGTGATATGTTTTCAGGTATCTCCTATACTAATAGAGCCACATGCTCACCGGTTTGCCACATGATGTAGGCCTATGGACTGAACAAGAAACCACCAGAAATTTTAACCAGTCATCGTTCTCACAACACTGAGGACCAGTCATTCGAAATGACTTCTCCATGCATTTTATGCATTGGTAAAAGCACTATGATGAAAAGTGTGATATGTTTTCAGGTATCTCCTATACTAATAGAGCCACATGCTCACCGGTTTGCCACATGATGTAGGCCTATGGACTGAACAAGAAACCACCAAAAATTTTAACCAGTCATCGTTCTCACAACACTGAGGACCAGTCATTCGAAATGACTTCTCCATGCATTTTATGCATTGGTAAAAGCACTATGATGAAAAGTGTGATATGTTTTCAGGTATCTCCTATACTAATAGAGCCACATGCTCACCGGTTTGCCACATGATGTAGGCCTATGGACTGAACAAGAAACCACCAAAAATTTTAACCAGCCATCGTTCTCACAACACTGAGGACCAGTCATTCGAAATGACTTCTCCATGCATTTTATACATTGGTAAAAGCACTATGATGAAAAGTGTGATATGTTTTCAGGTATCTCCTATACTAATAGAGCCACATGCTCACCGGTTTGCCACATGATGTAGGCCTATGGACTGAACAAGAAACCACCAAAAATTTTAACCAGTCATCGTTCTCACAACACTGAGGACCAGTCATTCGAAATGACTTCTCCATGCATTTTATGCATTGGTAAAAGCACTATGATGAAAAGTGTGATATGTTTTCAGGTATCTCCTATACTAATAGAGCCACATGCTCACCGGTTTGCCACATGATGTAGGCCTATGGACTGAACAAGAAACCACCAAAAATTTTAACCAGTCATCGTTCTCACAACACTGAGGACCAGTCATTCGAAATGACTTCTCCATGCATTTTATGCATTGGTAAAAGCACTATGATGAAAAGTGTGATATGTTTTCAGGTATCTCCTATACTAATAGAGCCACATGCTCACCGGTTTGCCACATGATGTAGGCCTATGGACTGAACAAGAAACCACCAAAAATTTTAACCAGCCATCGTTCTCACAACACTGAGGACCAGTCATTCGAAATGACTTCTCCATGCATTTTATGCATTGGTAAAAGCACTATGATGAAAAGTGTGATATGTTTTCAGGTATCTCCTATACTAATAGAGCCACATGCTCACCGGTTTGCCACATGATGTAGGCCTATGGACTGAACAAGAAACCACCAAAAATTTTAACCAGTCATCGTTCTCACAACACTGAGGACCAGTCATTCGAAATGACTTCTCCATGCATTTTATGCATTGGTAAAAGCACTATGATGAAAAGTGTGATATGTTTTCAGGTATCTCCTATACTAATAGAGCCACATGCTCACCGGTTTGCCACATGATGTAGGCCTATGGACTGAACAAGAAACCACCAAAAATTTTAACCAGTCATCGTTCTCACAACACTGAGGACCAGTCATTCGAAATGACTTCTCCATGCATTTTATGCATTGGTAAAAGCACTATGATGAAAAGTATGATATGTTTTCAGGTATCTCCTATACTAATAGAGCCACATGCTCACCGGTTTGCCACATGATGTAGGCCTATGGACTGAACAAGAAACCACCAAAAATTTTAACCAGTCATCGTTCTCACAACACTGAGGACCAGTCATTCGAAATGACTTCTCCATGCATTTTATGCATTGGCAAAAGCACTATGATGAAAAGTGTGATATGTTTTCAGGTATCTCCTATACTAATAGAGCCACATGCTCACCGGTTTGCCACATGATGTAGGCCCATGGACTGAACAAGAAACCACCAAAAATTTTAACCAGTCATCGTTCTCACAACACTGAGGACCAGTCATTCGAAATGACTTCTCCATGCATTTTATGCATTGGTAAAAGCACTATGATGAAAAGTGTGATATGTTTTCAGGTATCTCCTATACTAATAGAGCCACATGCTCACCGGTTTGCCACATGATGTAGGCCTATGGACTGAACAAGAAACCACCAAAAATTTTAACCAGTCATCGTTCTCACAACACTGAGGACCAGTCATTCGAAATGACTTCTCCATGCATTTTATGCATTGGTAAAAGCACTATGATGAAAAGTGTGATATGTTTTCAGGTATCTCCTATACTAATAGAGCCACATGCTCACCGGTTTGCCACATGATGTAGGCCTATGGACTGAACAAGAAACCACCAAAAATTTTAACCAGTCATCGTTCTCACAACACTGAGGACCAGTCATTCGAAATGATTTCTCCATGCATTATATGCATTGGTAAAAGCACTATGATGAAAAGTGTGATATGTTTTCAGGTATCTCCTATACTAATAGAGCCACATGCTCACCGGTTTGCCACATGATGTAGGCCTATGGACTGAACAAGAAACCACCAAAAATTTTAACCAGTCATCGTTCTCACAACACTGAGGACCAGTCATTCGAAATGACTTCTCCATGCATTTTATGCATTGGTAAAAGCACTATGATGAAAAGTGTGATATGTTTTCAGGTATCTCCTATACTAATAGAGCCACATGCTCACCGGTTTGCCACATGATGTAGGCCTATGGACTGAACAAGAAACCACCAAAAATTTTAACCAGTCATCGTTCTCACAACACTGAGGAGCAGTCATTCGAAATGACTTCTCCATGCATTTTATGCATTGGTAAAAGCACTATGATGAAAAGTGTGATATGTTTTCAGGTATCTCCTATACTAATAGAGCCACATGCTCACCGGTTTGCCACATGATGTAGGCCTATGGACTGAACAAGAAACCACCAAAAATTTTAACCAGTCATCGTTCTCACAACACTGAGGACCAGTCATTCGAAATGACTTCTCCATGCATTTTATGCATTGGTAAAAGCACTATGATGAAAAGTGTGATATGTTTTCAGGTATCTCCTATACTAATAGAGCCACATGCTCACCGGTTTGCCACATGATGTAGGCCTATGGACTGAACAAGAAACCACCAAAAATTTTAACCAGTCATCGTTCTCACAACACTGAGGACCAGTCATTCGAAATGACTTCTCCATGCATTTTATGCATTGGTAAAAGCACTATGATGAAAAGTGTGATATGTTTTCAGGTATCTCCTATACTAATAGAGCCACATGCTCACCGGTTTGCCACATGATGTAGGCCTATGGACTGAACAAGAAACCACCAAAAATTTTAACCAGTCATCGTTCTCACAACACTGAGGACCAGTCATTCGAAATGACTTCTCCATGCATTTTATGCATTGGTAAAAGCACTATGATGAAAAGTGTGATATGTTTTCAGGTATCTCCTATACTAATAGAGCCACATGCTCACCGGTTTGCCACATGATGTAGGCCTATGGACTGAACAAGAAACCACCAAAAATTTTAACCAGTCATCGTTCTCACAACACTGAGGACGAGTCATTCGAAATGACTTCTCCATGCATTTTATGCATTGGTAAAAGCACTATGATGAAAAGTGTGATATGTTTTCAGGTATCTCCTATACTAATAGAGCCACATGCTCACCGGTTTGCCACATGATGTAGGCCTATGGACTGAACAAGAAACCACCAAAAATTTTAACCAGTCATCGTTCTCACAACACTGAGGACCAGTCATTCGAAATGACTTCTCCATGCATTTTATGCATTGGTAAAAGCACTATGATGAAAAGTGTGATATGTTTTCAGGTATCTCCTATACTAATAGAGCCACATGCTCACCGGTTTGCCACATGATGTAGGCCTATGGACTGAACAAGAAACCACCAAAAATTTTAACCAGTCATCGTTCTCACAACACTGAGGACCAGTCATTCGAAATGACTTCTCCATGCATTTTATGCATTGGTAAAAGCACTATGATGAAAAGTGTGATATGTTTTCAGGTATCTCCTATACTAATAGAGCCACATGCTCACCGGTTTGCCACATGATGTAGGCCTATGGACTGAACAAGAAACCACCAAAAATTTTAACCAGTCATCGTTCTCACAACACTGAGGACCAGTCATTCGAAATGACTTCTCCATGCATTTTATGCATTGGTAAAAGCACTATGATGAAAAGTGTGATATGTTTTCAGGTATCTCCTATACTAATAGAGCCACATGCTCACCGGTTTGCCACATGATGTAGGCCTATGGACTGAACAAGAAACCACCAAAAATTTTAACCAGTCATCGTTCTCACAACACTGAGGACCAGTCATTCGAAATGACTTCTCCATGCATTTTATGCATTGGTAAAAGCACTATGATGAAAAGTGTGATATGTTTTCAGGTATCTCCTATACTAATAGAGCCACATGCTCACCGGTTTGCCACATGATGTAGGCCTATGGACTGAACAAGAAACCACCAAAAATTTTAACCAGTCATCGTTCTCACAACACTGAGGACCAGTCATTCGAAATGACTTCTCCATGCATTTTATGCATTGGTAAAAGCACTATGATGAAAAGTGTGATATGTTTTCAGGTATCTCCTATACTAATAGAGCCACATGCTCACCGGTTTGCCACATGATGTAGGCCTATGGACTGAACAAGAAACCACCAAAAATTTTAACCAGTCATCGTTCTCACAACACTGAGGACCAGTTATTCGAAATGACTTCTCCATGCATTTTATGCATTGGTAAAAGCACTATGATGAAAAGTGTGATATGTTTTCAGGTATCTCCTATACTAATAGAGCCACATGCTCACCGGTTTGCCACATGATGTAGGCCTATGGACTGAACAAGAAACCACCAAAAATTTTAACCAGTCATCGTTCTCACAACACTGAGGACCAGTCATTCGAAATGACTTCTCCATGCATTTTATGCATTGGTAAAAGCACTATGATGAAAAGTGTGATATGTTTTCAGGTATCTCCTATACTAATAGAGCCACATGCTCACCGGTTTGCCACATGATGTAGGCCTATGGACTGAACAAGAAACCACCCCAAAAATTTTAACCAGTCATCGTTCTCACAACACTGAGGACCAGTCATTCGAAATGACTTCTCCATGCATTTAATGCATTGGTAAAAGCACTATGATGAAAAGTGTGATATGTTTTCAGGTATCTCCTATACTAATAGAGCCACATGCTCACCGGTTTGCCACATGATGTAGGCCTATGGACTGAACAAGAAACCACCAAAAATTTTAACCAGTCATCGTTCTCACAACACTGAGGACCAGTCATTCGAAATGACTTCTCCATGCATTTTATGCATTGGTAAAAGCACTATGATGAAAAGTGTGATATGTTTTCAGGTATCTCCTATACTAATAGAGCCACATGCTCACCGGTTTGCCACATGATGTAGGCCTATGGACTGAACAAGAAACCACCAAAAATTTTAACCAGTCATCGTTCTCACAACACAGAGGACCAGTCATTCGAAATGACTTCTCCATGCATTTTATGCATTGGTAAAAGCACTATGATGAAAAGTGTGATGTTTTCAGGTATCTCCTATACTAATAGAGCCACATGCTCACCGGTTTGCCACATGATGTAGGCCTATGGACTGAACAAGAAACCACCAAAAATTTTAACCAGTCATCGTTCTCACAACACTGAGGACCAGTCATTCGAAATGACTTCTCCATGCATTTTATGCATTGGTAAAAGCACTATGATGAAAAGTGTTATATGTTTTCTGGTATCTCCTATACTAATAGAGCCACATGCTCACCGGTTTGCCACATGATGTAGGCCTATGGACTGAACAAGAAACCACCAAAAATTTTAACCAGTCATCGTTCTCACAACACTGAGGACCAGTCATTCGAAATGACTTCTCCATGCATTTTATGCATTGGTAAAAGCACTATGATGAAAAGTGTGATATGTTTTCAGGTATCTCCTATACTAATAGAGCCACATGCTCACCCGGTTTGCCACATGATGTAGGCCTATGGACTGAACAAGAAACCACCAAAAATTTTAACCAGTCATCGTTCTCACAACACTGAGGACCAGTCATTCGAAATGACTTCTCCATGCATTTTATGCATTGGTAAAAGCACTATGATGAAAAGTGTGATATGTTTTCAGGTATCTCCTATACTAATAGAGCCACATGCTCACCGGTTTGCCACATGATGTAGGCCTATGGACTGAACAAAAAACCACCAAAAATTTTAACCAGTCATCGTTCTCACAACACTGAGGACCAGTCATTCGAAATGACTTCTCCATGCATTTTATGCATTGGTAAAAGCACTATGATGAAAAGTGTGATATGTTTTCAGGTATCTCCTATACTAATAGAGCCACATGCTCACCGGTTTGCCACATGATGTAGGCCTATGGACTGAACAAGAAACCACCAAAAATTTTAACCAGTCATCGTTCTCACAACACTGAGGAACCAGTCATTCGAAATGACTTCTCCATGCATTTTATGCATTGGTAAAAGCACTATGATGAAAAGTGTGATATGTTTTCAGGTATCTCCTATACTAATAGAGCCACATGCTCACCGGTTTGCCACATGATGTAGGCCTATGGACTGAACAAGAAACCACCAAAAATTTTAACCAGTCATCGTTCTCACAACACTGAGGACCAGTCATTCGAAATGACTTCTCCATGCATTTTATGCATTGGTAAAAGCACTATGATGAAAAAGTGTGATATGTTTTCAGGTATCTCCTATACTAATAGAGCCACATGCTCACCGGTTTGCCACATGATGTAGGCCTATGGACTGAACAAGAAACCACCAAAAATTTTAACCAGTCATCGTTCTCACAACACTGAGGACCAGTCATTCGAAATGACTTTCTCCATGCATTTTATGCATTGGTAAAAGCACTATGATGAAAAGTGTGATATGTTTTCAGGTATCTCCTATACTAATAGAGCCACATGCTCACCGGTTTGCCACATGATGTAGGCCTATGGACTGAACAAGAAACCACCAAAAATTTTAACCAGTCATCGTTCTCACAACACTGAGGACCAGTCATTCGAAATGACTTCTCCATGCATTTTATGCATTGGTAAAAGCACTATGATGAAAAGTGTGATATGTTTTCAGGTATCTCCTATACTAATAGAGCCACATGCTCACCGGTTTGCCACATGATGTAGGCCTATGGACTGAACAAGAAACCACCAAAAATTTTAACCAGTCATCGTTCTCACAACACTGAGGACCAGTCATTCGAAATGACTTCTCCATGCATTTTATGCATTGGTAAAAGCACTATGATGAAAAGTGTGATATGTTTTCAGGTATCTCCTATACTAATAGAGCCACATGCTCACCGGTTTGCCACATGATGTAGGCCTATGGACTGAACAAGAAACCACCAAAAATTTTAACCAGTCATCGTTCTCACAACACTGAGGACCAGTCATTCGAAATGACTTCTCCATGCATTTTATGCATTGGTAAAAGCACTATGATGAAAAGTGTGATATGTTTTCAGGTATCTCCTATACTAATAGAGCCACATGCTCACCGGTTTGCCACATGATGTAGGCCTATGGACTGAACAAGAAACCACCAAAAATTTTAACCAGTCATCGTCTCACAACACTGAGGACCAGTCATTCGAAATGACTTCTCCATGCATTTTATGCATTGGTAAAAGCACTATGATGAAAAGTGTGATATGTTTTCAGGTATCTCCTATACTAATAGAGCCACATGCTCACCGGTTTGCCACATGATGTAGGCCTATGGACTGAACAAGAAACCACCAAAAATTTTAACCAGTCATCGTTCTCACAACACTGAGGACCAGTCATTCGAAATGACTTCTCCATGCATTTTATGCATTGGTAAAAGCACTATGATGAAAAGTGTGATATGTTTTCAGGTATCTCCTATACTAATAGAGCCACATGCTCACCGGTTTGCCACATGATGTAGGCCTATGGACTGAACAAGAAACCACCAAAAATTTTAACCAGTCATCGTTCTCACAACACTGAGGACCAGTCCATTCGAAATGACTTCTCCATGCATTTTATGCATTGGTAAAAGCACTATGATGAAAAGTGTGATATGTTTTCAGGTATCTCCTATACTAATAGAGCCACATGCTCACCGTTTGCCACATGATGTAGGCCTATGGACTGAACAAGAAACCACCAAAAATTTTAACCAGTCATCGTTCTCACAACACTGAGGACCAGTCATTCGAAATGACTTCTCCATGCATTTTATGCATTGGTAAAAGCACTATGATGAAAAGTGTGATATGTTTTCAGGTATCTCCTATACTAATAGAGCCACATGCTCACCGGTTTGCCACATGATGTAGGCCTATGGACTGAACAAGAAACCACCAAAAATTTTAACCAGTCATCGTTCTCACAACACTGAGGACCAGTCATTCGAAATGACTTCTCCATGCATTTTATGCATTGGTAAAAGCACTATGATGAAAAGTGTGATATGTTTTCAGGTATCTCCTATACTAATAGAGCCACATGCTCACCGGTTTGCCACATGATGTAGGCCTATGGACTGAACAAGAAACCACCAAAAATTTTAACCAGTCATCGTTCTCACAACACTGAGGACCAGTCATTCGAAATGACTTCTCCATGCATTTTATGCATTGGTAAAAGCACTATGATGAAAAGTGTGATATGTTTTCTGGTATCTCCTATACTAATAGAGCCACATGCTCACCGGTTTGCCACATGATGTAGGCCTAGGGACTGAACAAGAAACCACCAAAAATGTTAACCAGTCATCGTTCTCACAACACTGAGGACCAGTCATTCGAAATGACTTCTCCATGCATTTTATGCATTGGTAAAAGCACTATGATGAAAAGTGTGATATGTTTTCAGGTATCTCCTATACTAATAGAGCCACATGCTCACCGGTTTGCCACATGATGTAGGCCTATAACTGAACAAGAAACCACCAAAAATTTTAACCAGTCATCGTTCTCACAACACTGAGGACCAGTCATTCGAAATGACTTCTCCATGCATTTTATGCATTGGTAAAAGCACTATGATGAAAAGTGTGATATGTTTTCAGGTATCTCCTATACTAATAGAGCCACATGCTCACCGATTTGCCACATGATGTAGGCCTATGGAACTGAACAAGAAACCACCAAAAATTTTAACCAGTCATCGTTCTCACAACACTGAGGACCAGTCATTCGAAATGACTTCTCCATGCATTTTATGCATTGGTAAAAGCACTATGATGAAAAGTGTGATATGTTTTCAGGTATCTCCTATACTAATAGAGCCACATGCTCACCGGTTTGCCACATGATGTAGGCCTATGGACTGAACAAGAAACCACCAAAAATTTTAACCAGTCATCATTCTCACAACACTGAGGACCAGTCATTCGAAATGACTTCTCCATGCATTTTATGCATTGGTAAAAGCACTATGATGAAAAGTGTGATATGTTTTCTGGTATCTCCTATACTAATAGAGCCACATGCTCACCGGTTTGCCACATGATGTAGGCCTATGGACTGAACAAGAAACCACCAAAAATTTTAACCAGTCATCGTTCTCACAACACTGAGGACCAGTCATTCGAAATGACTTCTCCATGCATTTTATGCATTGGTAAAAGCACTATGATGAAAAGTGTGATATGTTTTCAGGTATCTCCTATACTAATAGAGCCACATGCTCACCGGTTTGCCACATGATGTAGGCCTATGGACTGAACAAGAAACCACCAAAAATTTTAACCAGTCATCGTTCTCACAACACTGAGGACCAGTCATTCGAAATGACTTCTCCATGCATTTTATGCATTGGTAAAAGCACTATGATGAAAAGTGTGATATGTTTTCAGGTATCTCCTATACTAATAGAGCCACATGCTCACCGGTTTGCCACATGATGTAGGCCTATGGACTGAACAAGAAACCACCAAAAATTTTAACCAGTCATCGTTCTCACAACACTGAGGACCAGTCATTCGAAATGACTTCTCCATGCATTTTATGCATTGGTAAAAGCACTATGATGAAAAGTGTGATATGTTTTCAGGTATCTCCTATACTAATAGAGCCACATGCTCACCGGTTTGCCACATGATGTAGGCCTATGGACTGAACAAGAAACCACCAAAAATTTTAACCAGTCATCGTTCTCACAACACTGAGGACCAGTCATTCGAAATGACTTCTCCATGCATTTTATGCATTGGTAAAAGCACTATGATGAAAAGTGTGATATGTTTTCAGGTATCTCCTATACTAATAGAGCCACATGCTCACCGGTTTGCCACATGATGTAGGCCTATGGACTGAACAAGAAACCACCAAAAATTTTAACCAGTCATCGTTCTCACAACACTGAGGACCAGTCATTCGAAATGACTTCTCCATGCATTTTATGCATTGGTAAAAGCACTATGATGAAAAGTGTGATATGTTTTCAGGTATCTCCTATACTAATAGAGCCACATGCTCACCGGTTTGCCACATGATGTAGGCCTATGGACTGAACAAGAAACCACCAAAAATTTTAACCAGTCATCGTTCTCACAACACTGAGGACCAGTCATTCGAAATGACTTCTCCATGCATTTTATGCATTGGTAAAAGCACTATGATGAAAAGTGTGATATGTTTTCTGGTATCTCCTATACTAATAGAGCCACATGCTCACCGGTTTGCCACATGATGTAGGCCTATGGACTGAACAAGAAACCACCAAAAATTTTAACCAGTCATCGTTCTCACAACACTGAGGACCAGTCATTCGAAATGACTTCTCCATGCATTTTATGCATTGGTAAAAGCACTATGATGAAAAGTGTGATATGTTTTCAGGTATCTCCTATACTAATAGAGCCACATGCTCACCGGTTTGCCACATGATGTAGGCCTATGGACTGAACAAGAAACCACCAAAAATTTTAACCAGTCATCATTCTCACACTGAGGACCAGTCATTCGAAATGACTTCTCCATGCATTTTATGCATTGGTAAAAGCAATATGATGAAAAGTGTGATATGTTTTCAGGTATCTCCTATACTAATAGAGCCACATGCTCACCGGTTTGCCACATGATGTAGGCCTATGGACTGAACAAGAAACCACCAAATATTTTAACCAGTCATCGTTCTCACAACACTGAGGACCAGTCATTCGAAATGACTTCTCCATGCATTTTATGCATTGGTAAAAGCACTATGATGAAAAGTGTGATATGTTTTCAGGTATCTCCTATACTAATAGAGCCACATGCTCACCGGTTTGCCACATGATGTAGGCCTATGGACTGAACAAGAAACCACCAAAAATTTTAACCAGTCATCGTTCTCACAACACTGAGGACCAGTCATTCGAAATGACTTCTCCATGCATTTTATGCATTGGTAAAAGCACTATGATGAAAAGTGTGATATGTTTTCAGGTATCTCCTATACTAATAGAGCCACATGCTCACTGGTTTGCCACATGATGTAGGCCTATGGACTGAACAAGAAACCACCAAAAATTTTAACCAGTCATCGTTCTCACAACACTGAGGACCAGTCATTCGAAATGACTTCTCCATGCATTTTATGCATTGGTAAAAGCACTATGATGAAAAGTGTGATATGTTTTCAGGTATCTCCTATACTAATAGAGCCACATGCTCACCGGTTTGCCACATGATGTAGGCCTATGGACTGAACAAGAAACCACCAAAAATTTTAACCAGTCATCGTTCTCACAACACTGAGGACCAGTCATTCGAAATGACTTCTCCATGCATTTTATGCATTGGTAAAAGCACTATGATGAAAAGTGTGATATGTTTTCAGGTATCTCCTATACTAATAGAGCCACATGCTCACCGGTTTGCCACATGATGTAGGCCTATGGACTGAACAAGAAACCACCAAAAATTTTAACCAGTCATCGTTCTCACAACACTGAGGACCAGTCATTCGAAATGACTTCTCCATGCATTTTATGCATTGGTAAAAGCACTATGATGAAAAGTGTGATATGTTTTCAGGTATCTCCTATACTAATAGAGCCACATGCTCACCGGTTTGCCACATGATGTAGGCCTATGGACTGAACAAGAAACCACCAAAAATTTTAACCAGTCATCATTCTCACAACACTGAGGACCAGTCATTCGAAATGACTTCTCCATGCATTTTATGCATTGGTAAAAGCACTATGATGAAAAGTGTGATATGTTTTCTGGTATCTCCTATACTAATAGAGCCACATGCTCACCGGTTTGCCACATGATGTAGGCCTATGGACTGAACAAGAAACCATCAAAAATTTTAACCAGTCATCGTTCTCACAACACTGAGGACCAGTCATTCGAAATGACTTCTCCATGCATTTTATGCATTGGTAAAAGCACTATGAGGAAAAGTGTGATATGTTTTCAGGTATCTCCTATACTAATAGAGCCACATGCTCACCGGTTTGCCACATGATGTAGGCCTATGGACTGAACAAGAAACCACCAAAAATTTTAACCAGTCATCGTTCTCACAACACTGAGGACCAGTCATTCGAAATGACTTCTCCATGCATTTTATGCATTGGTAAAAGCAATATGATGAAAAGTGTGATATGTTTTCAGGTATCTCCTATACTAATAGAGCCACATGCTCACCGGTTTGCCACATGATGTAGGCCTATGGACTGAAC
Source organism: Ranitomeya imitator (assembly GCF_032444005.1). Lineage (NCBI taxonomy): Eukaryota > Metazoa > Chordata > Amphibia > Anura > Dendrobatidae > Ranitomeya > Ranitomeya imitator. The sequence goes on from NW_027193576.1 coordinate 33,181, forward strand.
AAGAAACCACCAAAAATTTTAACCAGTCATCGTTCTCACAACACTGAGGACCAGTCATTCGAAATGACTTCTCCATGCATTTTATGCATTGGTAAAAGCACTATGATGAAAAGTGTGATATGTTTTCAGGTATCTCCTATACTAATAGAGCCACATGCTCACCGGTTTGCCACATGATGTAGGCCTATGGACTGAACAAGAAACCACCAAAAATTTTAACCAGTCATCGTTCTCACAACACTGAGGACCAGTCATTCGAAATGACTTCTCCATGCATTTTATGCATTGGTAAAAGCACTATGATGAAAAGTGTGATATGTTTTCAGGTATCTCCTATACTAATAGAGCCACATGCTCACCGGTTTGCCACATGATGTAGGCCTATGGACTGAACAAGAAACCACCAAAAATTTTAACCAGTCATCGTTCTCACAACACTGAGGACCAGTCATTCGAAATGACTTCTCCATGCATTTTATGCATTGGTAAAAGCACTATGATGAAAAGTGTGATATGTTTTCAGGTATCTCCTATACTAATAGAGCCACATGCTCACCGGTTTGCCACATGATGTAGGCCTATGGACTGAACAAGAAACCACCAAAAATTTTAACCAGTCATCGTTCTCACAACACTGAGGACCAGTCATTCGAAATGACTTCTCCATGCATTTTATGCATTGGTAAAAGCACTATGATGAAAAGTGTGATATGTTTTCAGGTATCTCCTATACTAATAGAGCCACATGCTCACCGGTTTGCCACATGATGTAGGCCTATGGACTGAACAAGAAACCACCAAAAATTTTAACCAGTCATCGTTCTCACAACACTGAGGACCAGTCATTCGAAATGACTTCTCCATGCATTTTATGCATTGGTAAAAGCACTATGATGAAAAGTGTGATATGTTTTCAGGTATCTCCTATACTAATAGAGCCACATGCTCACCGGTTTGCCACATGATGTAGGCCTATGGACTGAACAAGAAACCACCAAAATTTTAACCAGTCATCGTTCTCACAACACTGAGGACCAGTCATTCGAAATGACTTCTCCATGCATTTTATGCATTGGTAAAAGCACTATGATGAAAAGTGTGATATGTTTTCTGGTATCTCCTATACTAATAGAGCCACATGCTCACCGGTTTGCCACATGATGTAGGCCTATGGACTGAACAAGAAACCACCAAAAATTTTAACCAGTCATCGTTCTCACAACACTGAGGACCAGTCATTCGAAATGACTTCTCCATGCATTTTATGCATTGGTAAAAGCACTATGATGAAAAGTGTGATATGTTTTCAGGTATCTCCTATACTAATAGAGCCACATGCTCACCGGTTTGCCACATGATGTAGGCCTATGGACTGAACAAGAAACCACCAAAAATTTTAACCAGTCATCGTTCTCACAACACTGAGGACCAGTCATTCGAAATGACTTCTCCATGCATTTTATGCATTGGTAAAAGCAATATGATGAAAAGTGTGATATGTTTTCAGGTATCTCCTATACTAATAGAGCCACATGCTCACCGGTTTGCCACATGATGTAGGCCTATGGACTGAACAAGAAACCACCAAAAATTTTAACCAGTCATCGTTCTCACAACACTGAGGACCAGTCATTCGAAATGACTTCTCCATGCATTTTATGCATTGGTAAAAGCACTATGATGAAAAGTGTGATATGTTTTCAGGTATCTCCTATACTAATAGAGCCACATGCTCACCGGTTTGCCACATGATGTAGGCCTATGGACTGAACAAGAAACCACCAAAAATTTTAACCAGTCATCGTTCTCACAACACTGAGGACCAGTCATTCGAAATGACTTCTCCATGCATTTTATGCATTGGTAAAAGCACTATGATGAAAAGTGTGATATGTTTTCAGGTATCTCCTATACTAATAGAGCCACATGCTCACCGGTTTGCCACATGATGTAGGCCTATGGACTGAACAAGAAACCACCAAAAATTTTAACCAGTCATCGTTCTCACAACACTGAGGACCAGTCATTCGAAATGACTTCTCCATGCATTTTATGCATTGGTAAAAGCACTATGATGAAAAGTGTGATATGTTTTCAGGTATCTCCTATACTAATAGAGCCACATTCTCACCGGTTTGCCACATGATGTAGGCCTATGGACTGAACAAGAAACCACCAAAAATTTTAACCAGTCATCGTTCTCACAACACTGAGGACCAGTCATTCGAAATGACTTCTCCATGCATTTTATGCATTGGTAAAAGCACTATGATGAAAAGTGTGATATGTTTTCAGGTATCTCCTATACTAATAGAGCCACATGCTCACCGGTTTGCCACATGATGTAGGCCTATGGACTGAACAAGAAACCACCAAAAATTTTAACCAGTCATCGTTCTCACAACACTGAGGACCAGTCATTCGAAATGACTTCTCCATGCATTTTATGCATTGGTAAAAGCACTATGATGAAAAGTGTGATATGTTTTCAGGTATCTCCTATACTAATAGAGCCACATGCTCACCGGTTTGCCACATGATGTAGGAATATGGACTGAACAAGAAACCACCAAAAATATTAACCAGCCATCGTTCTCACAACACTGAGGACCAGTCATTCGAAATGACTTCTCCATGCATTTTATGCATTGGTAAAAGCACTATGATGAAAAGTGTGATATGTTTTCAGGTATCTCCTATACTAATAGAGCCACATGCTCACCGGTTTGCCACATGATGTAGGCCTATGGACTGAACAAGAAACCACCAAAAATTTTAACCAGTCATCGTTCTCACAACACTGAGGACCAGTCATTCGAAATGACTTCTCCATGCATTTTATGCATTGGTAAAAGCACTATGATGAAAAGTGTGATATGTTTTCAGGTATCTCCTATACTAATAGAGCCACATGCTCACCGGTTTGCCACATGATGTAGGCCTATGGACTGAACAAGAAACCACCAAAAATTTTAACCAGTCATCGTTCTCACAACACTGAGGACCAGTCATTCGAAATGACTTCTCCATGCATTTTATGCATTGGTAAAAGCACTATGATGAAAAGTGTGATATGTTTTCTGGTATCTCCTATACTAATAGAGCCACATGCTCACCGGTTTGCCACATGATGTAGGCCTAGGGACTGAACAAGAAACCACCAAAAATGTTAACCAGTCATCGTTCTCACAACACTGAGGACCAGTCATTCGAAATGACTTCTCCATGCATTTTATGCATTGGTAAAAGCAATATGATGAAAAGTGTGATATGTTTTCAGGTATCTCCTATACTAATAGAGCCACATGCTCACCGGTTTGCCACATGATGTAGGCCTATGGACTGAACAAGAAACCACCAAAAATTTTAACCAGTCATCGTTCTCACAACACTGAGGACCAGTCATTCGAAATGACTTCTCCATGCATTTTATGCATTGGTAAAAGCACTATGATGAAAAGTGTGATATGTTTTCAGGTATCTCCTATACTAATAGAGCCACATGCTCACCGGTTTGCCACATGATGTAGGCCTATGGACTGAACAAGAAACCACCAAAAATTTTAACCAGTCATCGTTCTCACAACACTGAGGACCAGTCATTCGAAATGACTTCTCCATGCATTTTATGCATTGGTAAAAGCACTATGATGAAAAGTGTGATATGTTTTCAGGTATCTCCTATACTAATAGAGCCACATGCTCACCGGTTTGCCACATGATGTAGGCCTATGGACTGAACAAGAAACCACCAAAAATTTTAACCAGTCATCGTTCTCACAACACTGAGGACCAGTCATTCGAAATGACTTCTCCATGCATTTTATGCATTGGTAAAAGCACTATGATGAAAAGTGTGATATGTTTTCAGGTATCTCCTATACTAATAGAGCCACATGCTCACCGGTTTGCCACATGATGTAGGCCTATGGACTGAACAAGAAACCACCAAAAATTTTAACCAGTCATCGTTCTCACAACACTGAGGACCAGTCATTCGAAATGACTTCTCCATGCATTTTATGCATTGGTAAAAGCACTATGATGAAAAGTGTGATATGTTTTCAGGTATCTCCTATACTAATAGAGCCACATGCTCACCGGTTTGCCACATGATGTAGGCCTATGGACTGAACAAGAAACCACCAAAAATTTTAACCAGTCATCGTTCTCACAACACTGAGGACCAGTCATTCGAAATGACTTCTCCATGCATTTTATGCATTGGTAAAAGCACTATGATGAAAAGTATGATATGTTTTCAGGTATCTCCTATACTAATAGAGCCACATGCTCACCGGTTTGCCACATGATGTAGGAATATGGACTGAACAAGAAACCACCAAAAATATTAACCAGCCATCGTTCTCACAACACTGAGGACCAGTCATTCGAAATGACTTCTCCATGCATTTTATGCATTGGTAAAAGCACTATGATGAAAAGTGTGATATGTTTTCAGGTATCTCCTATACTAATAGAGCCACATGCTCACCGGTTTGCCACATGATGTAGGCCTATGGACTGAACAAGAAACCACCAAAAATTTTAACCAGTCATCGTTCTCACAACACTGAGGACCAGTCATTCGAAATGACTTCTCCATGCATTTTATGCATTGGTAAAAGCACTGATGAAAAGTGTGATATGTTTTCAGGTATCTCCTATACTAATAGAGCCACATGCTCACCGGTTTGCCACATGATGTAGGCCTATGGACTGAACAAGAAACCACCAAAAATTTTAACCAGTCATCGTTCTCACAACACTGAGGACCAGTCATTCGAAATGACTTCTCCATGCATTTTATGCATTGGTAAAAGCACTATGATGAAAAGTGTGATATGTTTTCTGGTATCTCCTATACTAATAGAGCCACATGCTCACCGGTTTGCCACATGATGTAGGCCTAGGGACTGAACAAGAAACCACCAAAAATGTTAACCAGTCATCGTTCTCACAACACTGAGGACCAGTCATTCGAAATGACTTCTCCATGCATTTTATGCATTGGTAAAAGCACTATGATGAAAAGTGTGATATGTTTTCAGGTATCTCCTATACTAATAGAGCCACATGCTCACCGGTTTGCCACATGATGTAGGCCTATGGACTGAACAAGAAACCACCAAAAAATTTAACCAGTCATCGTTCTCACAACACTGAGGACCAGTCATTCGAAATGACTTCTCCATGCATTTTATGCATTGGTAAAAGCACTATGATGAAAAGTGTGATATGTTTTCAGGTATCTCCTATACTAATAGAGCCACATGCTCACCGAGTTGCCACATGATGTAGGCCTATGGACTGAACAAGAAACCACCAAAAATTTTAACCAGTCATCGTTCTCACAACACTGAGGACCAGTCATTCGAAATGACTTCTCCATGCATTTTATGCATTGGTAAAAGCACTATGATGAAAAGTGTGATATGTTTTCAGGTATCTCCTATACTAATAGAGCCACATGCTCACCGGTTTGCCACATGATGTAGGCCTATGGACTGAACAAGAAACCACCAAAAATTTTAACCAGTCATCATTCTCACAACACTGAGGACCAGTCATTCGAAATGACTTCTCCATGCATTTTATGCATTGGTAAAAGCACTATGATGAAAAGTGTGATATGTTTTCTGGTATCTCCTATATTAATAGAGCCACATGCTCACCGGTTTGCCACATGATGTAGGCCTATGGACTGAACAAGAAACCACCAAAAATTTTAACCAGTCATCGTTCTCACAACACTGAGGACCAGTCATTCGAAATGACTTCTCCATGCATTTTATGCATTGGTAAAAGCACTATGATGAAAAGTGTGATATGTTTTCAGGTATCTCCTATACTAATAGAGCCACATGCTCACCGGTTTGCCACATGATGTAGGCCTATGGACTGAACAAGAAACCACCAAAAATTTTAACCAGTCATCGTTCTCACAACACTGAGGACCAGTCATTCGAAATGACTTCTCCATGCATTTTATGCATTGGTAAAAGCACTATGATGAAAAGTGTGATATGTTTTCAGGTATCTCCTATACTAATAGAGCCACATGCTCACCGGTTTGCCACATGATGTAGGCCTATGGACTGAACAAGAAACCACCAAAAATTTTAACCAGTCATCGTTCTCACAACACTGAGGACCAGTCATTCGAAATGACTTCTCCATGCATTTTATGCATTGGTAAAAGCACTATGATGAAAAGTGTGATATGTTTTCAGGTATCTCCTATACTAATAGAGCCACATGCTCACCGGTTTGCCACATGATGTAGGCCTATGGACTGAACAAGAAACCACCAAAAATTTTAACCAGTCATCATTCTCACAACACTGAGGACCAGTCATTCGAAATGACTTCTCCATGCATTTTATGCATTGGTAAAAGCACTATGATGAAAAGTTTGATATGTTTTCTGGTATCTCCTATACTAATAGAGCCACATGCTCACCGGTTTGCCACATGATGTAGGCCTATGGACTGAACAAGAAACCACCAAAAATTTTAACCAGTCATCGTTCTCACAACACTGAGGACCAGTCATTCGAAATGACTTCTCCATGCATTTTATGCATTGGTAAAAGCACTATGATGAAAAGTGTGATATGTTTTCAGGTATCTCCTATACTAATAGAGCCACATGCTCACCGGTTTGCCACATGATGTAGGCCTATGGACTGAACAAGAAACCACCAAAAATTTTAACCAGTCATCGTTCTCACAACACTGAGGACCAGTCATTCGAAATGACTTCTCCATGCATTTTATGCATTGGTAAAAGCACTATGATGAAAAGTGTGATATGTTTTCAGGTATCTCCTATACTAATAGAGCCACATGCTCACCGGTTTGCCACATGATGTAGGCCTATGGACTGAACAAGAAACCACCAAAAATTTTAACCAGTCATCGTTCTCACAACACTGATTACCAGTCATTCGAAATGACTTCTCCATGCATTTTATGCATTGGTAAATGCACTATGATGAAAAGTGTGATATGTTTTCAGGTATCTCCTATTCTAATAGAGCCACATGCTTACCGGTTTGCCACATGATGTAGGCCTATGGACTGAACAAGAAACCACCAAAAATTTTAACCAGTCATCGTTCTCACAACACTGAGGACCAGTCATTCGAAATGACTTCTCCATGCATTTTATGCATTGGTAAAAGCACTATGATGAAAAGTGTGATATGTTTTCAGGTATCTCCTATACTAATAGAGCCACATGCTCACCGGTTTGCCACATGATGTAGGCCTATGGACTGAACAAGAAACCACCAAAAATTTTAACCAGTCATCGTTCTCACAACACTGAGGACCAGTCATTCGAAATGACTTCTCCATGCATTTTATGCATTGGTAAAAGCACTATGATGAAAAGTGTGATATGTTTTCAGGTATCTCCTATACTAATAGAGCCACATGCTCACCGGTTTGCCACATGATGTAGGCCTATGGACTGAACAAGAAACCACCAAATATTTTAACCAGTCATCGTTCTCACAACACTGAGGACCAGTCATTCGAAATGACTTCTCCATGCATTTTATGCATTGGTAAAAGCACTATGATGAAAAGTGTGATATGTTTTCAGGTATCTCCTATACTAATAGAGCCACATGCTCACCGGTTTGCCACATGATGCAGGCCTATGGACTGAACAAGAAACCACCAAAAATTTTAACCAGTCATCGTTCTCACAACACTGAGGACCAGTCATTCGAAATGACTTCTCCATGCATTTTATGCATTGGTAAAAGCACTATGATGAAAAGTGTGATATGTTTTCAGGTATCTCCTATACTAATAGAGCCACATGCTCACCGGTTTGCCACATGATGTAGGCCTATGGACTGAACAAGAAACCACCAAAAATTTTAACCAGTCATCGTTCTCACAACACTGAGGACCAGTCATTCGAAATGACTTCTCCATGCATTTTATGCATTGGTAAAAGCACTATGATGAAAAGTGTGATATGTTTTCAGGTATCTCCTATACTAATAGAGCCACATGCTCACCGGTTTGCCACATGATGTAGGCCTATGGACTGAACAAGAAACCACCAAAAATTTTAACCAGTCATCGTTCTCACAACACTGAGGACCAGTCATTCGAAATGACTTCTCCATGCATTTTATGCATTGGTAAAAGCACTATGATGAAAAGTGTGATATGTTTTCAGGTATCTCCTATACTAATAGAGCCACATGCTCACCGGTTTGCCACATGATGTAGGCCTATGGACTGAACAAGAAACCACCAAAAATTTTAACCAGTCATCGTTCTCACAACACTGAGGACCAGTCATTCGAAATGACTTCTCCATGCATTTTATGCATTTGTAAAAGCACTATGATGAAAAGTGTGATATGTTTTCAGGTATCTCCTATACTAATAGAGCCACATGCTCACCGGTTTGCCACATGATGTAGGCCTATGGACTGAACAAAAAACCACCAAAAATTTTAACCAGTCATCGTTCTCACAACACTGAGGACCAGTCATTCGAAATGACTTCTCCATGCATTTTATGCATTGGTAAAAGCACTATGATGAAAAGTGTGATATGTTTTCAGGTATCTCCTATACTAATAGAGCCACATGCTCACCGGTTTGCCACATGATGTAGGCCTATGGACTGAACAAGAAACCACCAAATATTTTAACCAGTCATCGTTCTCACAACACTGAGGACCAGTCATTCGAAATGACTTCTCCATGCATTTTATGCATTGGTAAAAGCACTATGATGAAAAGTGTGATATGTTTTCAGGTATCTCCTATACTAATAGAGCCACATGCTCACCGGTTTGCCACATGATGCAGGCCTATGGACTGAACAAGAAACCACCAAAAATTTTAACCAGTCATCGTTCTCACAACACTGAGGACCAGTCATTCGAAATGACTTCTCCATGCATTTTATGCATTGGTAAAAGCACTATGATGAAAAGTGTGATATGTTTTCAGGTATCTCCTATACTAATAGAGCCACATGCTCACCGGTTTGCCACATGATGTAGGCCTATGGACTGAACAAGAAACCACCAAAAATTTTAACCAGTCATCGTTCTCACAACACTGAGGACCAGTCATTCGAAATGACTTCTCCATGCATTTTATGCATTGGTAAAAGCACTATGATGAAAAGTGTGATATGTTTTCAGGTATCTCCTATACTAATAGAGCCACATGCTCACCGGTTTGCCACATGATGTAGGCCTATGGACTGAACAAGAAACCACCAAAAATTTTAACCAGTCATCGTTCTCACAACACTGAGGACCAGTCATTCGAAATGACTTCTCCATGCATTTTATGCATTGGTAAAAGCACTATGATGAAAAGTGTGATATGTTTTCAGGTATCTCCTATACTAATAGAGCCACATGCTCACCGGTTTGCCACATGATGTAGGCCTATGGACTGAACAAGAAACCACCAGAAATTTTAACCAGTCATCGTTCTCACAACACTGAGGACCAGTCATTCGAAATGACTTCTCCATGCATTTTATGCATTGGTAAAAGCACTATGATGAAAAGTGTGATATGTTTTCAGGTATCTCCTATACTAATAGAGCCACATGCTCACCGGTTTGCCACATGATGTAGGCCTATGGACTGAACAAGAAACCACCAAAAATTTTAACCAGTCATCGTTCTCACAACACTGAGGACCAGTCATTCGAAATGACTTCTCCATGCATTTTATGCATTGGTAAAAGCACTATGATGAAAAGTGTGATATGTTTTCAGGTATCTCCTATACTAATAGAGCCACATGCTCACCGGTTTGCCACATGATGTAGGCCTATGGACTGAACAAGAAACCACCAAAAATTTTAACCAGTCATCGTTCTCACAACACTGAGGACCAGTCATTCGAAATGACTTCTCCATGCATTTTATGCATTGGTAAAAGCACTATGATGAAAAGTGTGATATGTTTTCAGGTATCTCCTATACTAATAGAGCCACATGCTCACCGGTTTGCCACATGATGTAGGCCTATGGACTGAACAAGAAACCACCAAAAATTTTAACCAGTCATCGTTCTCACAACACTGAGGACCAGTCATTCGAAATGACTTCTCCATGCATTTTATGCATTGGTAAAAGCACTATGATGAAAAGTGTGATATGTTTTCAGGTATCTCCTATACTAATAGAGCCACATGCTCACCGGTTTGCCACATGATGTAGGCCTAAGGACTGAACAAGAAACCACCAAAAATTTTAACCAGTCATCGTTCTCACAACACTGAGGACCAGTCATTCGAAATGACTTCTCCATGCATTTTATGCATTGGTAAAAGCACTATGATGAAAAGTGTGATATGTTTTCTGGTATCTCCTATACTAATAGAGCCACATGCTCACCGGTTTGCCACATGATGTAGGCCTATGGACTGAACAAGAAACCACCAAAAATTTTAACCAGTCATCGTTCTCACAACACTGAGGACCAGTCATTCGAAATGACTTCTCCATGCATTTTATGCATTGGTAAAAGCACTATGATGAAAAGTGTGATATGTTTTCAGGTATCTCCTATACTAATAGAGCCACATGCTCACCGGTTTGCCACATGATGTAGGCCTATGGACTGAACAAGAAACCACCAGAAATTTTAACCAGTCATCGTTCTCACAACACTGAGGACCAGTCATTCGAAATGACTTCTCCATGCATTTTATGCATTGGTAAAAGCACTATGATGAAAAGTGTGATATGTTTTCAGGTATCTCCTATACTAATAGAGCCACATGCTCACCGGTTTGCCACATGATGTAGGCCTATGGACTGAACAAGAAACCACCAAAAATTTTAACCAGTCATCGTTCTCACAACACTGAGGACCAGTCATTCGAAATGACTTCTCCATGCATTTTATGCATTGGTAAAAGCACTATGATGAAAAGTGTGATATGTTTTCAGGTATCTCCTATACTAATAGAGCCACATGCTCACCGGTTTGCCACATGATGTAGGCCTATGGACTGAACAAGAAACCACCAAAAATTTTAACCAGTCATCGTTCTCACAACACTGAGGACCAGTCATTCGAAATGACTTCTCCATGCATTTTATGCATTGGTAAAAGCACTATGATGAAAAGTGTGATATGTTTTCAGGTATCTCCTATACTAATAGAGCCACATGCTCACCGGTTTGCCACATGATGTAGGCCTATGGACTGAACAAGAAACCACCAAAAATTTTAACCAGTCATCGTTCTCACAACACTGAGGACCAGTCATTCGAAATGACTTCTCCATGCATTTTATGCATTGGTAAAAGCACTATGATGAAAAGTGTGATATGTTTTCAGGTATCTCCTATACTAATAGAGCCACATGCTCACCGGTTTGCCACATGATGTAGGCCTAAGGACTGAACAAGAAACCACCAAAAATTTTAACCAGTCATCGTTCTCACAACACTGAGGACCAGTCATTCGAAATGACTTCTCCATGCATTTTATGCATTGGTAAAAGCACTATGATGAAAAGTGTGATATGTTTTCTGGTATCTCCTATACTAATAGAGCCACATGCTCACCGGTTTGCCACATGATGTAGGCCTATGGACTGAACAAGAAACCACCAAAAATTTTAACCAGTCATCGTTCTCACAACACTGAGGACCAGTCATTCGAAATGACTTCTCCATGCATTTTATGCATTGGTAAAAGCACTATGATGAAAAGTGTGATATGTTTTCAGGTATCTCCTATACTAATAGAGCCACATGCTCACCGGTTTGCCACATGATGTAGGCCTATGGACTGAACAAGAAACCACCAAAAATTTTAACCAGTCATCGTTCTCACAACACTGAGGACCAGTCATTCGAAATGACTTCTCCATGCATTTTATGCATTGGTAAAAGCACTATGATGAAAAGTGTGATATGTTTTCAGGTATCTCCTATACTAATAGAGCCACATGCTCACCGGTTTGCCACATGATGTAGGCCTATGGACTGAACAAGAAACCACCAAAAATTTTAACCAGTCATCATTCTCACAACACTGAGGACCAGTCATTCGAAATGACTTCTCCATGCATTTTATGCATTGGTAAAAGCACTATGATGAAAAGTGTGATATGTTTTCTGGTATCTCCTATACTAATAGAGCCACATGCTCACCGGTTTGCCACATGATGTAGGCCTATGGACTGAACAAGAAACCACCAAAAATTTTAACCAGTCATCGTTCTCACAACACTGAGGACCAGTCATTCGAAATGACTTCTCCATGCATTTTATGCATTGGTAAAAGCACTATGATGAAAAGTGTGATATGTTTTCAGGTATCTCCTATACTAATAGAGCCACATGCTCACCGGTTTGCCACATGATGTAGGCCTATGGACTGAACAAGAAACCACCAAAAATTTTAACCAGTCATCGTTCTCACAACACTGAGGACCAGTCATTCGAAATGACTTCTCCATGCATTTTATGCATTGGTAAAAGCAATATGATGAAAAGTGTGATATGTTTTCAGGTATCTCCTATACTAATAGAGCCACATGCTCACCGGTTTGCCACATGATGTAGGCCTATGGACTGAACAAGAAACCACCAAAAATTTTAACCAGTCATCGTTCTCACAACACTGAGGACCAGTCATTCGAAATGACTTCTCCATGCATTTTATGCATTGGTAAAAGCACTATGATGAAAAGTGTGATATGTTTTCAGGTATCTCCTATACTAATAGAGCCACATGCTCACCGGTTTGCCACATGATGTAGGCCTATGGACTGAACAAGAAACCACCAAAAATTTTAACCAGTCATCGTTCTCACAACACTGAGGACCAGTCATTCGAAATGACTTCTCCATGCATTTTATGCATTGGTAAAAGCACTATGATGAAAAGTGTGATATGTTTTCAGGTATCTCCTATACTAATAGAGCCACATGCTCACCGGTTTGCCACATGATGTAGGCCTATGGACTGAACAAGAAACCACCAAAAATTTTAACCAGTCATCGTTCTCACAACACTGAGGACCAGTCATTCGAAATGACTTCTCCATGCATTTTATGCATTGGTAAAAGCACTATGATGAAAAGTGTGATATGTTTTCAGGTATCTCCTATACTAATAGAGCCACATGCTCACCGGTTTGCCACATGATGTAGGCCTATGGACTGAACAAGAAACCACCAAAAATTTTAACCAGTCATCGTTCTCACAACACTGAGGACCAGTCATTCGAAATGACTTCTCCATGCATTTTATGCATTGGTAAAAGCACTATGATGAAAAGTGTGATATGTTTTCAGGTATCTCCTATACTAATAGAGCCACATGCTCACCGGTTTGCCACATGATGTAGGCCTATGGACTGAACAAGAAACCACCAAAAATTTTAACCAGTCATCGTTCTCACAACACTGAGGACCAGTCATTCGAAATGACTTCTCCATGCATTTTATGCATTGGTAAAAGCACTATGATGAAAAGTGTGATATGTTTTCAGGTATCTCCTATACTAATAGAGCCACATGCTCACCGGTTTGCCACATGATGTAGGCCTATGGACTGAACAAGAAACCACCAAAAATTTTAACCAGTCATCGTTCTCACAACACTGAGGACCAGTCATTCGAAATGACTTCTCCATGCATTTTATGCATTGGTAAAAGCACTATGATGAAAAGTGTGATATGTTTTCTGGTATCTCCTATACTAATAGAGCCACATGCTCACCGGTTTGCCACATGATGTAGGCCTATGGACTGAACAAGAAACCACCAAAAATTTTAACCAGTCATCGTTCTCACAACACTGAGGACCAGTCATTCGAAATGACTTCTCCATGCATTTTATGCATTGGTAAAAGCACTATGATGAAAAGTGTGATATGTTTTCAGGTATCTCCTATACTAATAGAGCCACATGCTCACCGGTTTGCCACATGATGTAGGCCTATGGACTGAACAAGAAACCACCAAAAATTTTAACCAGTCATCGTTCTCACAACACTGAGGACCAGTCATTCGAAATGACTTCTCCATGCATTTTATGCATTGGTAAAAGCAATATGATGAAAAGTGTGATATGTTTTCAGGTATCTCCTATACTAATAGAGCCACATGCTCACCGGTTTGCCACATGATGTAGGCCTATGGACTGAACAAGAAACCACCAAAAATTTTAACCAGTCATCGTTCTCACAACACTGAGGACCAGTCATTCGAAATGACTTCTCCATGCATTTTATGCATTGGTAAAAGCACTATGATGAAAAGTGTGATATGTTTTCAGGTATCTCCTATACTAATAGAGCCACATGCTCACCGGTTTGCCACATGATGTAGGCCTATGGACTGAACAAGAAACCACCAAAAATTTTAACCAGTCATCGTTCTCACAACACTGAGGACCAGTCATTCGAAATGACTTCTCCATGCATTTTATGCATTGGTAAAAGCACTATGATGAAAAGTGTGATATGTTTTCAGGTATCTCCTATACTAATAGAGCCACATGCTCACCGGTTTGCCACATGATGTAGGCCTATGGACTGAACAAGAAACCACCAAAAATTTTAACCAGTCATCGTTCTCACAACACTGAGGACCAGTCATTCGAAATGACTTCTCCATGCATTTTATGCATTGGTAAAAGCACTATGATGAAAAGTGTGATATGTTTTCAGGTATCTCCTATACTAATAGAGCCACATTCTCACCGGTTTGCCACATGATGTAGGCCTATGGACTGAACAAGAAACCACCAAAAATTTTAACCAGTCATCGTTCTCACAACACTGAGGACCAGTCATTCGAAATGACTTCTCCATGCATTTTATGCATTGGTAAAAGCACTATGATGAAAAGTGTGATATGTTTTCAGGTATCTCCTATACTAATAGAGCCACATGCTCACCGGTTTGCCACATGATGTAGGCCTATGGACTGAACAAGAAACCACCAAAAATTTTAACCAGTCATCGTTCTCACAACACTGAGGACCAGTCATTCGAAATGACTTCTCCATGCATTTTATGCATTGGTAAAAGCACTATGATGAAAAGTGTGATATGTTTTCAGGTATCTCCTATACTAATAGAGCCACATGCTCACCGGTTTGCCACATGATGTAGGAATATGGACTGAACAAGAAACCACCAAAAATATTAACCAGCCATCGTTCTCACAACACTGAGGACCAGTCATTCGAAATGACTTCTCCATGCATTTTATGCATTGGTAAAAGCACTATGATGAAAAGTGTGATATGTTTTCAGGTATCTCCTATACTAATAGAGCCACATGCTCACCGGTTTGCCACATGATGTAGGCCTATGGACTGAACAAGAAACCACCAAAAATTTTAACCAGTCATCGTTCTCACAACACTGAGGACCAGTCATTCGAAATGACTTCTCCATGCATTTTATGCATTGGTAAAAGCACTATGATGAAAAGTGTGATATGTTTTCAGGTATCTCCTATACTAATAGAGCCACATGCTCACCGGTTTGCCACATGATGTAGGCCTATGGACTGAACAAGAAACCACCAAAAATTTTAACCAGTCATCGTTCTCACAACACTGAGGACCAGTCATTCGAAATGACTTCTCCATGCATTTTATGCATTGGTAAAAGCACTATGATGAAAAGTGTGATATGTTTTCTGGTATCTCCTATACTAATAGAGCCACATGCTCACCGGTTTGCCACATGATGTAGGCCTAGGGACTGAACAAGAAACCACCAAAAATGTTAACCAGTCATCGTTCTCACAACACTGAGGACCAGTCATTCGAAATGACTTCTCCATGCATTTTATGCATTGGTAAAAGCAATATGATGAAAAGTGTGATATGTTTTCAGGTATCTCCTATACTAATAGAGCCACATGCTCACCGGTTTGCCACATGATGTAGGCCTATGGACTGAACAAGAAACCACCAAAAATTTTAACCAGTCATCGTTCTCACAACACTGAGGACCAGTCATTCGAAATGACTTCTCCATGCATTTTATGCATTGGTAAAAGCACTATGATGAAAAGTGTGATATGTTTTCAGGTATCTCCTATACTAATAGAGCCACATGCTCACCGGTTTGCCACATGATGTAGGCCTATGGACTGAACAAGAAACCACCAAAAATTTTAACCAGTCATCGTTCTCACAACACTGAGGACCAGTCATTCGAAATGACTTCTCCATGCATTTTATGCATTGGTAAAAGCACTATGATGAAAAGTGTGATATGTTTTCAGGTATCTCCTATACTAATAGAGCCACATGCTCACCGGTTTGCCACATGATGTAGGCCTATGGACTGAACAAGAAACCACCAAAAATTTTAACCAGTCATCGTTCTCACAACACTGAGGACTAGTGTTGAGCATTCCGATACCGCAAGTATCGGGTATCGGCCGATATTTGCGGTATCGGAATTCCGATACTGAATTCCGATACTTCCCGCGTATCGGATACCG
Organism: Ranitomeya imitator; assembly: GCF_032444005.1. Taxonomy (NCBI): domain Eukaryota; kingdom Metazoa; phylum Chordata; class Amphibia; order Anura; family Dendrobatidae; genus Ranitomeya; species Ranitomeya imitator. Next base: position 49,683 of record NW_027193576.1, read on the forward strand.
GAATCGGAAGTTCCCAGAATTCAAATTGAACGCAGCAGCCAATGAGGAATGAATGAAAGTGTGGGCACATCCTGTTTAGCATGGTGGGCATGTAAGTACTGGCAAGGCTTGGATTGGCTGCTGAAATGATGTCACTCTGCACTATAAAAAAGCGCTGCCGCCATTTTGCGCTCACTCTGCTGTGATTTCAGTTAGGGACAGGACGCTGTGTTCTAACTGAGGGCCAGTTGAGCTAGCTAATTGCTTTATTTTCCTTTCCAAAGGCTAATTTAGCAAAACGCTGTGTGTTCTTCACTGTTCACCTTGCTCTTGCCTTGCAGCGCTGTTTTAACAGCGTTCTGCAAGGTCTCTGTGTGTGTGTGTGTGCAGCTCACTCTGTAGTCTGTGTGCAGCCATATACCCGGTTGTATTCAGCTCAGGGGGGGTTCACACTGCCTCACACAGTTGTTCTTTTTTGCTCTTAGTGCAGCCTGCTGCACATTTTTTCTCAAATTTCCTATTAGTGTTTTTCCACCAGTCTCCAGCTCTATTGTGGAAAAACACTACATAGGATAACCTAGAGGGGGGTTTTTGGGCCTTGCAGCGCCGTTTACGGCTGTCTGCACGGTCTCCGTGTGAGCCCAGCTCGCCCTGTAGTCTGTGTGCAGCCATAGCCGGTTGGATTCAGCTCAGGGTTCGTTACTGGCTCATACCTTGAGAAAAATTTTCCTTTTTTTCAAATAGTGCAGCCTGTTTAAAATTTGAAAAAAAAAATTCCTATTAGTGTCTTTCCACTCGTATCCAGCTAAATAGTGGAAAAACACTATATAGGATAACCTAGAGGAGGGTTTTTTGGCCTTGCAGCGCCGTTTACGGCTGTCTGCACGGTCTCCGTGTGAGCCCAGCTCGCCCTGTAGTCTGTGTGCAGCCATAGCCGGTTGGATTCAGCTCAGGGTTCGTTACTGGCTCATACCTTGAGAAAAATTTTCCTTTTTTTCAAATAGTGCAGCCTGTTTAAAATTTGAAAAAAAAAATTCCTATTAGTGTCTTTCCACTCGTATCCAGCTAAATAGTGGAAAAACACTATATAGGATAACCTAGAGGAGGGTTTTTTGGCCTTGCAGCGCCGTTTACGGCTGTCTGCACGGTCTCCGTGTGAGCCCAGCTCGCCCTGTAGTCTGTGTGCAGCCATAGCCGGTTGGATTCAGCTCAGGGTTCGTTACTGGCTCATACCTTGAGAAAAATTTTCCTTTTTTTCAAATAGTGCAGCCTGTTTAAAATTTGAAAAAAAAAATTCCTATTAGTGTCTTTCCACTCGTATCCAGCTAAATAGTGGAAAAACACTATATAGGATAACCTAGAGGAGGGTTTTTTGGCCTTGCAGCGCCGTTTACGGCTGTCTGCACGGTCTCCGTGTGAGCCCAGCTCGCCCTGTAGTCTGTGTGCAGCCATAGCCGGTTGGATTCAGCTCAGGGTGCGTTACTGCCTCATACCTTGAAAAACAATTTCCTTTTTTTCAAATAGTGCAGCCAGTTTAAAATTTGAAAAAAAAAATTCCTATTAGTGTCTTTCCACTTGTATCCAGCTAAATAGTGGAAAAACACTATATAGGATAACCTAGAGGAGGGTTTCTTGGCCTTGCAGCGCCGTTTACGGCTGTCTGCACGGTCTCCGTGTGATTTAAACTAGCTCTGTAGCCCGATCTGCACCAAAAAAAAGGTTAAGTTCACCAAACACAACTTACACTTGTGTAGGCCACATTTGAAAAATAATAAAGTTTAGTCCACAATTTACAACATTAGTGTTTCTTACACCTGTTAGGAGGAGCATTACAGGAATAAGCACACTAAGGCCTTAGTACTTTTCTGCTTATCTTTATCTGTCAACCAAGATGAAGAGGGCAGGGAGTAAGGCACGTGGGCGTGGGCGCGGAGCAGGGAGAGGAGCAGGGAGAGGACGTGGTGATTCTGTGCCTGCTGCGGGCGCCGGTGACTCGTCGTCACTCAGTTTCAGCAGGGAACAGTCCTTCATGCGCAGCTTTGTCGGAGAGCGCCGTGCACCGCTGCTGCGTGAAGACCAAATTGAAGCCGTTGTCGGGTGGATGGCAGCTAACGCCTCGGCATCGACTTCAGTTAGTGCCACATCCTCTCAGGCACAGAGCACTGGAGAGCAGCCATCTGTCTCTTCACCACCTGCCAAATTGGCCAGGCAGTCAGAGAGCCCAGGACAGGAGCCGTCTCTACTTCTGTTCTCTGAATCTCTTGGCTTGGAAACAGGGGGCCAGCCAAGCAGCATTGGAGAAATGGAAGAAGAGGCAGTGTGCAGTGATGCCCAACACCTTTTTCTCTCTGACTCTGAAGAGGCAGGTGGGCCAGTGCCTCCGGTGACCACAGCGCAGTACGCATCTGATGATGAAACTCAGGTGCCGCTTTCTCGTGCGTACTGTGCTGCTGAGACTACCCAGGAGGAGCAGTTGGTGGCAGAGGGTAGTGGAGATGATGAGGTCCTTGACCCATCGTGGCGTGAGGAACAGGAAGGTGGTGGGAGCAGCTCAGAGGAAGAGCTTCCTCTTACGGGCCAAAGAGGGAGAGGGAGGGGGAAGACTGCGGAGCCTGTAGCCTCCACTTTGGCACCCGTTAGGAGCCTGTCTCTTTCCAAAGCCAAAAAGGGCGCTCCCAAGACTTGCAGTGCCTGGTCCTTTTTTGACACAGTTGCAGATGACATTTGTTTTGTCAAATGCAAGCTGTGTCATCATAAAGTAAAAAGAGGGAAAAATGTCAGCAACCTCAATACCACAAATATGTGGAAACATGTGCGGACCAGGCACGCGGTGGAGTTACAGAAACACACTGAAGATGTAGGCCAACCAACAGCGGCAGCTACCACCTCTTCAGCTCGTGTTGCCTCTTCCTCCAGCTCACGCACAGCTGGTTTGGCTTCCTCCCAGAGACCTTGTGTAATTCCACCCACAGCACCACCTTCCCAGTCATCCTCACACTCCCAGTCTACTCTACAGCCATCGGTAGTACAGGCATGGGAGAAAAGGCGGGCATTCTCGGCCAACCACCCCCGAGCACAGGCTCTGAATGCAGGCATTGCCAAACTGTTGTCCCTGGAAATGCTCTCGTTCAGGCTGGTGGAGACTGACAGCTTCCGTGACTTGATGGCATTGGCAGTCCCACAGTACAAGGTGCCCAGCCGCTTTTACTTCAGCAGGCAGGCTGTCCCTGCCCTGCACAGGCATGTTGAGGCAAACATAAAACATGCGCTACTGAACGCCGTCAGTAGCAAGGTCCACCTCACCACCGATGCGTGGACCAGTCAGCATGGACAGGGGCGATATGTTTCCCTCACTGCCCATTGGGTTAATGTTGTTGAGCCAGGTACAGATCGTGCGAGTGGCGCAGGACGTGTCCTGCCCACTCCAAGGATTGCAGGAATCCAGTCTGTACGCATCGACTCCTCCTCTTACACCAGTTCCTCTGATTCCTCTCTGCAGGATCCGTCACAGTCCACCCCCACATGGACCCGTGAACGTTTACCTATGACCGACATGAGCACAGCCGTGGCCAAACGTCAGCAGGCCGTCTTGAAACTAGTTTCATTGGGGCATCGAAGCCACACAGCGCAGGAGCTCTGGAATGCCATAAAGCAGGAGAGCGATGTGTGGTTACTGCCAGCGAATCTCCAGCCAGGCATGGTAGTGTGTGACAATGGCCGAAATCTGGTGGCAGCTTTGGCCCTTGGCAACCTCACTCACATCCCATGTCTGGCACATGTGCTCAATTTGGTTGTGCAGAGTTTTCTGAGGGACTATCCGGATCTTGATGCCCTGCTGCACAAGGTCCGCCTAGAGTGTGCTCACTTGCGGCGTTCCAGCTTGGCCAGATCCCGCATTGCTGCTCTGCAGCGCCGATTCCGCCTTCCGGAACACCGCATCATATGTGACCTACCTACCCGGTGGAATTCCACGTTACATATGTTGGAGCGGTTGTGTGAGCAGCAGCAAGCAGTTATGGAGTACCAGCTGCATCAGGCGCAAAGAAGTCGCAGTCAGCGCCGATCAGACTTCACAACCACAGAGTGGGCCACTATGAAGGACGTCTGCCAGGTTTTGCGTCCTTTTGATTATTCCACGCGGATGGCAAGTGCAGATGATGCACTAGTCAGCATGACTGTCCCCCTTATCTGCCTGCTTCAGCAAACTTTGCAAGGGTTAAGGGATGATGTGGTGGAAGAGGTGGAGGATGAGGAGTCACCTTTTCCATCAGCTTCTGGAGAGTCAGCGCCACGTGGTTCCTCACAAAGGGGTACGCAGGGGCCAATTTGTGAGGAGGATGAGGAGGAGTCAATGGAGGAGGAAGAGCTCCGTCCAGAGGAGGGAGCGACACAATTGTCCAGTGGTCAGTGTGTACAGCGAGGGTGGGGTGATGACGAGCGGGCAGAGATCATGTCTCAAGCAGGGGACAGCGTTTCTGGGCCGGTTGGCACTCTGCAGCACATGGTGGATTTCATGCTGCAGTGCCTGAGAAACGACCGCCGCATCGACCACATTCTCAACATGCCTGATTATTGGGTGTTCACCCTCCTCGATCCTCGCTACCGGGACAACGTCCAAAACCTCATCCCTGCGTTGACCCGGGAGCGTAAATTGCGGGAGTACCACGACACACTGGTGAATTCCATCATCTTCTCCTGTCCAACTGAGAGGAGTGCTGCTAGTGCTTTACAAAGCAGCTCAGTGCGTCGAGGCAGTGGGGGAGGCTCTGCCCAAAGAGGGAGCAGAAGCAGTGCCTCTGCCCAAGGCAAGCCCAGTATGGCACAACTCTGGCACACTTTTGTGTGCCCGCCCCAAATGTCTACACCATCACCGGCGGCTCCAGTCAGCAGGAGGCAACGGTTCCGTCAGATGGTGACAGACTACATGGCTTGCCCTCTTACTGTACTCCCAGACGGCTCTTCCCCGTTCAAGTTTTGGGTCTCTAAGCTGGATACATGGCCAGAGCTAAGCCAGTATGCATTGGAGGTGCTGGCTTGCCCTGCGGCTAGTGTCTTATCGGAACGTGTCTTTAGTGCCGCAGGTGGTGTACTAACAGACCGTCGCATGCGACTATCCTCCGATAACGTTGACCGGCTTACTTTCCTGAAAATGAACCAGGCCTGGATCTCGCAGGAATTTGCCACTCCTCTGCCTGATTAAGTAATTGGGTGTCATCCAGGTCTCCTGCTGTGTTCATCTTTCTACCACCTGAACTGCTATTCCTGGGCTCCAACACCGCCAGTTGCGGCTCAGAAGTGCAGGCTGCACAGTAAAAACATACGACCCAGTGTTATTGGGTTTCAGTAACGTCAGCTGATCCCCAGCTGTGTAGCCGGCAATGTGTCCTGCGACCGCCACGCTGGCACAACAACCTAAATGTAAGGGAACCTGTCCCCCCCCCCCCCCCCCCCCGTCGTTTGTTACTGAAAGAGCCATCTTGTGCAGCAGTAATGCTGCACAAGGAAAAGGTAGCTCTTTTTTTTTAGCTCTTTGCACACGCAGAACTTAACACTTATAAAATGTGTTCACTGATACCGTTATACCGTCCCGGAGCTGGGACTTTCCTTCGTAATGTGACGCAGCACAGCCGTCATTCCTACCCCCTTGGTGCCATGCGCTGCCTCCTCAGCGTTGTTTTAAGCTGTCACGGAGCCTGCGCTGTTCTGTTATCCCTTGGGCATGCCCTATTTGCGCTGCCTGTCTTCTGACATAATTTGGTGTCAGGCTGGCTGCGCCTGTGCGGCCGCGGTGCCCGAGATCCCGCCTCGCAGTGTCTTCTGATTGAGTCACACTGCGGGCCTGGGATCCATGGGCATGCGCAGTGCATATCTTCCCCTCGGGCTCTCGCTCATTTCCCTCCGCCTTCTTTAGACTGTGCGCCGTCAGCTGATCCCTAGCATGCCACGGCCGTGACACCGCACAGTCTGAAGAAGAGGGAAGGAGGGGAGTGAGAGTCGAGGTTATGCACTGTGCATGCCCATGGTTCCAAGGCCCGCAGTGGGATTACGTTAGATGAGACTGCGAGGTGGGATCTGGAGCAGCGTGGACGCACAGGCACTGACAGCCTGACACCAAATTATGTCAGAAGACAGGCAGCGCTAATTGGGCATGGCCAAGGGCTAACAGAACAGCGCAGGCTCCGTGGCAGCTTAAAACAACGCTGAGGAGGCAGCGCACGGCATCAAGGGGATAGGAATGACAGCTGTGCTGTGTCCCATTACGAAGGAAATTCGCACCTCCGGAACGGTTTAACGGTATAAAGGGACACATTTTTAGTGTTTACTTCGGTGTTTGCAAGGAGCATAATTAAAAGAGCAACCTTTTCCTTTTGCATCCTTAGTGCTGCACAACATGGCTCTTTCAGCTACAAACGTCTTGGGGGGGGGGGGGTTAAAGGTTTCCTTTCAACTTGCTCCAATCAGGCTTCGGCCTACACTCTGTTCCTCTGCTCCTCCTGCTGTCCCTGGGCTCTAACACCGCCAGTTGGTGCCTGGAAGTGCTGTGTGCACAGTCAACAGTCGCTCCTCTGTTATTGGGGTTCAGTAACGTCAGCTGATCCCCAGCTGTGTGTGCGGCAATACCTCCAATCTGCTCCTCCTGCTGTCCCTGGGCTCTAACACCGCCAGTTGGTGCCTGGAAGTGCTGTGTGCACAGTCAACAGTCGCTCCTCTGTTATTGGGGTTCAGTAACGTCAGCTGATCCCCAGCTGTGTATCCGGCAACGTGTCATGCGACCGCCACGCTGGCACAACTAAAATGTAAGGGGACCTGTCCCCCCCCCCCCCTAGGCGTTTGTTACTGAAAGAGCCACCATGTGCAGCACTAATACTGCACAAGGGAAAGGTCGCTCTTGAAATTATGCTCCTTGCAAACGCTGAACTACACACTCATGTAATGTGTCCCCTCACACCGTCCAACCGTCCCGGAGGTGGGACTTTCCTTTGTAATGTGACACAGCACAGCCGTCATTGCTACCCCCTTGGCACCGTGCGCTGCCTCCTTAGCGTTGTTTGATTCCGTCATGGACCCTGCGCTGTTATGTTATCCCTTGGCCATGCACAGTTTGCGCTGCCCGTCCTCTGACATCATTTGTTGTCGTCCTGGCTGCGCCTGTGCGTCCACGCTGCCCGAAATCACACCTCGCAGTGTCGTCTAATGTGATCCCACAGTGGGCCTGGTATCCATGGCCATGCGCAGTGCATATACTAGCCTCTCACTCCCCTTCTTCACGCTTCTTCAGACTAGGCGGCGTCAGCTGATCCCTAATAGCATGCCACGGCCGTGACGCCGCACAGTCTGAAGAAGCAGGAAGGAGGTGAGTGAGAGGCGATGATATGCACTGCGCATGCCCATGGATCCCTGGCCCGCAGTGGGACTACATTAGATGACACTGCAAGGTTGGATCTCGGGCAGCTTGGACGCACAGGCACTGCCAGCCTGACACCTACATGATGTCAGAAGACGGGCACCGCTAACTGTGCATGGCCAAGGGATAACATTACAGTGCGGGCTCCGTGACAGAACCAAACAACGTTGAGGAGGTGGTGCCCGGCACCAAGGGGGTTGGAATGACGGCTGTGCTGTGTCACATTACAAAGGAAAGTCCCACTTCCGGGATGGTTTGACGGTGTGAGGGGACACATTATATGAGTGTGTACTTCAGCGTTTGCAAGGAGCATAATTTTCGGAGCCACCATTTTCCATGTGCAGTATTACTGCTGTACAAGATGGCTCTTTCAGCAACAAATGCCTGGGGGGGGGGGTTAAAGGTTCCCTTTCAACTTGCTCCACTGCAGGCTTCGGCCTACACTCTGCTCCTCTTTGATTCCCTGGGTTTCAACACTGTCAGTTGCCACCTGGAAGTGTTGTCTACACAGAAAAAAACACTAGGTGATGTGTCAGTGGGGTTCAGCACCGCCAGCTGTTCCCCTGCTGTGTAGTCGGCAACGTGTCCAGCACAAGCCACGCTGGCACAACAGAACAAAAGCTGCCACCAGTGCAGGCTTCGGCCTACACTCTGCTCCTCTCCTCCTCCTGCTGACCCTGGGCTCAAACACCGCTAGTTTTTGCCCGGAAGTGCTAGCTGCACAGAGAAAAACACCAGCCAATGTGTTAGTGGGGTTCAGCAACGCCAGCTGTTCCCCTGCTGTGTAGCCGGCAACGTGACCTGCAAACGCCATGCAGGCACAGGAACTGAAATTAAAAGGGAACCTGGCCCCACCCCCCCAGGTGTTTCTATGTATAACAGCCACCTAGTACAGCAGTACTGCTGCATTTGTACAAGGTGGCTGACTTTTTCTCCTTGCCCACGTGGAACTCAACACGTACAAAATGTGTCTCATTGAGACCATTCCACTGTCCCTGAGGTGTGACTTTCCTTTGTAATGATACGCAGCACCCCCCTTGGTAGCGTTTCCCGTCTTTTGTCATCATGGTTAGCTGGCTGCGCCTGTGCATCCGCCCTGCTAGAAACAACGCCCCTCGTTGTCATATTTATTTTGTCAGCGAGGGTGTGGTTTATGGGCACGAGCAGTGCATATGTTCGCCTGTCTTAACTCATCTCCTTCCGCCTTCTTCAGACTGTGCGGCCTCCTGGCCGTGGTAGGCGATAAGGGATCAGCTGAGGCCGCCCAGTCTGGAGCCGGTGTAAGGACATGTGTAAGCGGCAAACCTATTTACTGCACAAGGCCACGAATCCCAGCCACGTAGTGTGATTGTTTGAAAACACACTGTGGGTCTGGGATTCATGTCCATCGCTAACCGCAACGGCCGACATGAAATGAGGTCAGAAGACAGGAAGCGCTCACAGCGCATGGCCAAGGGATCACAATAGCGCAGACTCCTGTACAGCAAATAACAACGCTCAGGAATCTGCGCCCAGTACCTAGGTGCAAATTTTGACACCTGTGCTGCGTCTCGTTAAAAAGACAAGTCACGCCTCCACAACTGTTTGACAGTATAATGGGCTAAATAGTGTACGTGTTTTAGTCAGCGTGTGCAAGGAGCAAAACAAATAGAGCAACCTTTTACTTGTGCAGCATTAATGCTGCACAAGGTGTGGCTCTTGTACCTTGCAACACCTGAGGGGGGGGTTAAAGGTAACCTTTGAAATTGGTTCAACTAGGCTTCGGCCTACACTCTGCTCCTCTCCTCCTCCTGCTGACCCTGGGCTCAAACAACGCCAGTTTCTGCCCGGACATGCTAGCTGCACAGAGAAAAACACCAGCCAATGTGTTAGTGGGGTTCAGCACCGCCTGCTGTTCCCCCGCTGTGTAGCCGGCATCGTGTCCAGCACAAGCCACGCTGGCACAACCGACCAAAAGCTGCCACCAGTGCAGGCTTCGGCCTACACTTTGCTCCTCTCCTCCTCCTCCTGCTGACCCTGGGCTCTAACACCGCTAGTTTTTGCCCGGACATGCAATCTGCACAGAGAAAAACACCAGTCAATGTGTCAGTGGGGTTCAGCAACGCCAGCTGTTCCCCTGCTGTGTAGCTTGCAACGTGACCTGCAAACGCCACGCAGGCACATGAACTGAAATTGAAGGGAGCCTGCCCCCCACCCACAGGTGTTTCTATGTATATCAGCCACCTTGTACAGCAGTACTGCTGCATTTGTACGAGGTGGCTGACTTTTTCTCCTTGCCCACGTGGAACTCAACACGTACAAAATGTGTCTCATTAGAGACCATTACAATGTCCCTGAGGTGTGACTTTCCTTTGTAATGACACGCAGCACCACCCTTGTTAGCGCTGCCCGTCTTTTGACATCATTGGTTAGCTGGCTGCGCCTGTGCATCTCCCCTGCTCGAAACAACGGCCCTCGGTGTCTTATTTTTTTGGACAGCGAGGGTGTGATTGATGGGCATGTGCAGTGCATATGTTTGCCTGTGTTCACTCATCTCCTTCCGCCTTCTTCAGACTGGGTGTCCTCATGGCCGCGGCAGGCGATAAGGGATCAGATGAGGCCGCCCAGTCTGAAGCAGGTGTAAGGACATGTGTGAGCGGCAAACATATTTAGTGCACCAGGGCACGAATCCCAGCACCGCAGTGTGATTTTTTAAAAACACACTGTGGGTCTGGGATTCATGTCCATCGCTAACCGCAACGGCCGACATGAAATGAGGTCAGAAGACAGGAAGCGCTCACAGCGCATGGCCAAGGGATCACAATAGCGCAGACTCCTGTACAGCAAATAACAACGCTCAGGAATCTGCGCCCAGTACCTAGGTGCAAATTTTGACACCTGTGCTGCGTCTCGTTAAAAAGACAAGTCACGCCTCCACAACTGTTTGACAGTATAATGGGCTAAATAGTGTACGTGTTTTAGTCAGCGTGTGCAAGGAGCAAAACAAATAGAGCAACCTTTTACTTGTGCAGCATTAATGCTGCACAAGGTGTGGCTCTTGTACCTTGCAACACCTGAGGGGGGGGTTAAAGGTAACCTTTGAAATTGGTTCAACTAGGCTTCGGCCTACACTCTGCTCCTCTACTCCTCCTGCTGACCCTGGGCTCAAACACCGCTAGTTTTTGCCCGGAAATGCTAGCTGCACAGAGAAAAACACCAGCCAATGTGTTAGTGGGGTTCAGCACCGCCAGCTGTTCCCCTGCTGTGTAGTCGGCAACGTGTCCAGCACAAGCCACGCTGGCACAACCGACCAAAAGCTGCCACCAGTGCAGGCTTCGGCCTACACTTTGCTCCTCTCCTCCTCCTGCTGACCCTGGGCTCAAACAACGCCAGTTTCTGCCCGGACATGCTAGCTGCACAGAGAAAAACACCAGCCAATGTGTTAGTGGGGTTCAGCACCGCCTGCTGTTCCCCCGCTGTGTAGCCGGCATCGTGTCCAGCACAAGCCACGCTGCCACAACCGACCAAAAGCTGCCACCAGTGCAGGCTTCGGCCTACACTTTGCTCCTCTCCTCCTCCTGCTGACCCTGGGCTCAAACAACACCAGTTTCTGCCCGGACATGCTAGCTGCACAGAGAAAAACACCAGCCAATGTGTTAGTGGGGTTCAGCAACGCCAGCTGTTCCCCTGCTGTGTAGCTTGCAACGTGACCTGCAAACGCCACGCAGGCACATGAACTGAAATTGAAGGGAGCCTGCCCCCCACCCACAGGTGTTTCTATGTATATCAGCCACCTTGTACAGCAGTACTGCTGCATTTGTACGAGGTGGCTGACTTTTTCTCCTTGCCCACGTGGAACTCAACACGTACAAAATGTGTCTCATTAGAGACCATTACAATGTCCCTGAGGTGTGACTTTCCTTTGTAATGACACGCAGCACCACCCTTGTTAGCGCTGCCCGTCTTTTGACATCATTGGTTAGCTGGCTGCGCCTGTGCATCTCCCCTGCTCGAAACAACGGCCCTCGGTGTCTTATTTTTTTGGACAGCGAGGGTGTGATTGATGGGCATGTGCAGTGCATATGTTTGCCTGTGTTCACTCATCTCCTTCCGCCTTCTTCAGACTGGGTGTCCTCATGGCCGCGGCAGGCGATAAGGGATCAGATGAGGCCGCCCAGTCTGAAGCAGGTGTAAGGACATGTGTGAGCGGCAAACATATTTAGTGCACCAGGGCACGAATCCCAGCACCGCAGTGTGATTTTTTAAAAACACACTGTGGGTCTGGGATTCATGTCCATCGCTAACCGCAACGGCCGACATGAAATGAGGTCAGAAGACAGGAAGCGCTCACAGCGCATGGCCAAGGGATCACAATAGCGCAGACTCCTGTACAGCAAATAACAACGCTCAGGAATCTGCGCCCAGTACCTAGGTGCAAATTTTGACACCTGTGCTGCGTCTCGTTAAAAAGACAAGTCACGCCTCCACAACTGTTTGACAGTATAATGGGCTAAATAGTGTACGTGTTTTAGTCAGCGTGTGCAAGGAGCAAAACAAATAGAGCAACCTTTTACTTGTGCAGCATTAATGCTGCACAAGGTGTGGCTCTTGTACCTTGCAACACCTGAGGGGGGGGTTAAAGGTAACCTTTGAAATTGGTTCAACTAGGCTTCGGCCTACACTCTGCTCCTCTACTCCTCCTGCTGACCCTGGGCTCAAACACCGCTAGTTTTTGCCCGGAAATGCTAGCTGCACAGAGAAAAACACCAGCCAATGTGTTAGTGGGGTTCAGCACCGCCAGCTGTTCCCCTGCTGTGTAGTCGGCAACGTGTCCAGCACAAGCCACGCTGGCACAACCGACCAAAAGCTGCCACCAGTGCAGGCTTCGGCCTACACTTTGCTCCTCTCCTCCTCCTGCTGACCCTGGGCTCAAACAACGCCAGTTTCTGCCCGGACATGCTAGCTGCACAGAGAAAAACACCAGCCAATGTGTTAGTGGGGTTCAGCACCGCCTGCTGTTCCCCCGCTGTGTAGCCGGCATCGTGTCCAGCACAAGCCACGCTGCCACAACCGACCAAAAGCTGCCACCAGTGCAGGCTTCGGCCTACACTTTGCTCCTCTCCTCCTCCTGCTGACCCTGGGCTCAAACAACGCCAGTTTCTGCCCGGACATGCTAGCTGCACAGAGAAAAACACCAGCCAATGTGTTAGTGGGGTTCAGCAACGCCAGCTGTTCCCCTGCTGTGTAGCTTGCAACGTGACCTGCAAACGCCACGCAGGCACATGAACTGAAATTGAAGGGAGCCTGCCCCCCACCCACAGGTGTTTCTATGTATATCAGCCACCTTGTACAGCAGTACTGCTGCATTTGTACGAGGTGGCTGACTTTTTCTCCTTGCCCACGTGGAACTCAACACGTACAAAATGTGTCTCATTAGAGACCATTACAATGTCCCTGAGGTGTGACTTTCCTTTGTAATGACACGCAGCACCCCCATTGTTAGCGCTGCCCGTCTCCTGACATCATTGGTTGGCTGGCTGTGCCTGTGCGTCCCCCCTGCCCGACACAACGCCCCCCGTTGTCTCATATATTTTGACTGCGAGGGTGTGATTGATGGGCACGAGCAGTGCATATGTTCCCCTGTTTTCACTCCCCTCCTTCCGCCTTCTTCTGACTGTGCGGCCTCATGGCCGCGGCATGCGATAAGGGATCAGCTGAGGCCGCCCAGTCTGAAGCAGGTGTAAGGACATGTGTGAGCGGCGAACATATTTACTGCACAAGGCCACGAATCCCAGCACCGCAGTGTGACTTTAGGAAAAGCCACTGTGGGTCTGGGATTTATGGCCATCGTTAACCGCACCGGCCAACATGAAATGAGGTCATGAGACGGCCTGCACTAACAGGGTATTGCCAAGGGATAACACAAGAGCGCAGACTCCTGTACAGCAAATAACAACGCTCAGGAATCTGCGCCCAGTACCTAGGTGCAAATTTTGACACCTGTGCTGCGTCTCGTTAAAAAGACAAGTCACGCCTCCACAACTGTTTGACAGTATAATGGGCTAAATAGTGTACGTGTTTAATTCAGCGTGTGCAAGGAGCAAAATTAAATAGAGCAACCTTTGACTTGTGCATCATTAATGCTGTTCAAGGTGTGGCTCTTGTACCTTGCAACACCTGAGGGGGGGGTTTAAGGTAACCTTTGAAATTGGTTCAACTAGGCTTCGGCCTACACTCTGCTCCTCTACTCCTCCTGCTGACCCTGGGCTCAAACACCGCTAGTTTTTGCCCGGAAATGCTAGCTGCACAGAGAAAAACACCAGCCAATGTGTTAGTGGGGTTCAGCACCGCCAGCTGTTCCCCTGCTGTGTAGTCGGCAACGTGTCCAGCACAAGCCACGCTGGCACAACAGAACAAAAGCTGCCACCAGTGCAGGCTTCGGCCTACACTTTGCTCCTCTCCTCCTCCTCCTGCTGACCCTGGGCTCTAACACCGCTAGTTTTTGCCCGGACATGCAATCTGCACAGAGAAAAACACCAGTCAATGTGTCAGTGGGGTTCAGCAACGCCAGCTGTTCCCCTGCTGTGTAGCTTGCAACGTGACCTGCAAACGCCACGCAGGCACATGAACTGAAATTGAAGGGAGCCTGCCCCCCACCCCCCCAGGTGTTTCTATGTATAACAGCCACCTTGTACAGCAGTACTGCTGCATTTGTACAAGGTGGCTGACTTTTTCTCCTTGCACACGTGGAACTCAACAAGTACAAAATGTGTCTCATTACAAACCATTACAATGTCCCTGAGGTGTGACTTTCCTTTTTAATGACACGCAGCACCCCCATTGTTAGCGCTGCCCGTCTCCTGACATCATTGGTTGGCTGGCTGTGCCTGTGCGTCCCCCCTGCCCGACACAACGCCCCCCGTTGTCTCATATATTTTGACTGCGAGGGTGTGATTGATGGGCACGAGCAGTGCATATGTTCCCCTGTTTTCACTCCCCTCCTTCCGCCTTCTTCTGACTGTGCGGCCTCATGGCCGCGGCATGCGATAAGGGATCAGCTGAGGCCGCCCAGTCTGAAGCAGGTGTAAGGACATGTGTGAGCGGCGAACATATTTACTGCACAAGGCCACGAATCCCAGCACCGCAGTGTGACTTTAGGAAAAGCCACTGTGGGTCTGGGATTTATGGCCATCGTTAACCGCACCGGCCAACATGAAATGAGGTCATGAGACGGCCTGCACTAACAGGGTATTGCCAAGGGATAACACAAGAGCGCAGACTCCTGTACAGCAAATAACAACGCTCAGGAATCTGCGCCCAGTACCTAGGTGCAAATTTTGACACCTGTGCTGCGTCTCGTTAAAAAGACAAGTCACGCCTCCACAACTGTTTGACAGTATAATGGGCTAAATAGTGTACGTGTTTAATTCAGCGTGTGCAAGGAGCAAAATTAAATAGAGCAACCTTTGACTTGTGCATCATTAATGCTGTTCAAGGTGTGGCTCTTGTACCTTGCAACACCTGAGGGGGGGGTTAAAGGTAACCTTTGAAATTGGTTCAACTAGGCTTCGGCCTACACTCTGCTCCTCTACTCCTCCTGCTGACCCTGGGCTCAAACACCGCTAGTTTTTGCCCGGAAATGCTAGCTGCACAGAGAAAAACACCAGCCAATGTGTTAGTGGGGTTCAGCACCGCCAGCTGTTCCCCTGCTGTGTAGTCGGCAACGTGTCCAGCACAAGCCACGCTGGCACAACAGAACAAAAGCTGCCACCAGTGCAGGCTTCGGCCTACACTTTGCTCCTCTCCTCCTCCTCCTGCTGACCCTGGGCTCTAACACCGCTAGTTTTTGCCCGGACATGCAATCTGCACAGAGAAAAACACCAGTCAATGTGTCAGTGGGGTTCAGCAACGCCAGCTGTTCCCCTGCTGTGTAGCTTGCAACGTGACCTGCAAACGCCACGCAGGCACATGAACTGAAATTGAAGGGAGCCTGCCCCCCACCCCCCCAGGTGTTTCTATGTATAACAGCCACCTTGTACAGCAGTACTGCTGCATTTGTACAAGGTGGCTGACTTTTTCTCCTTGCACACGTGGAACTCAACAAGTACAAAATGTGTCTCATTACAGACCATTACAATGTCCCTGAGGTGTGACTTTCCTTTTTAATGACACGCAGCACCCCCATTGTTAGCGCTGCCCGTCTCCTGACATCATTGGTTGGCTGGCTGTGCCTGTGCGTCCCCCCTGCCCGACACAACGCCCCCCGTTGTCTCATATATTTTGACTGCGAGGGTGTGATTGATGGGCACGAGCAGTGCATATGTTCCCCTGTTTTCACTCCCCTCCTTCCGCCTTCTTCTGACTGTGCGGCCTCATGGCCGCGGCATGCGATAAGGGATCAGATGAGGCCGTCCAGTCTGAAGCAGGTGTAAGGACATGTGTGAGCGGCAAACATATTTACTGCACCAGGGCACGAATCCCAGCACCGCAGTGTGATTTTTTAAAAACACACTGTGGGTCTGGGATTCATGTCCATCGCTAACCGCAACGGCCAACATGAAATGAGGTCATAAGACAGGAAGCGCTCACAGCGCATGGCCAAAGGATCACAAGAGCGCAGACTCCTGTACAGCAACTAACAACGCTCAGGAAGCTGCGCCCATGCAAAAAGGTGTTTTCGACACCTGTGCTGCTTTTCTTTAAAAAGACAAGTCACGCCTCCACTACTGTTAAACAGTATAATGGGCTAAATAGTCTACGTGTTGCATTCAGCTTGTGCAAGTAGACAAATTAATAGAGCAACCTTTTACTTGTGCAGCATTAATGCTGCAGAAGGAGTGGCTCTTGTTCTTTGTAACACCTGAGGGGGGGTTAAAGGTAACCTTTGAAATTGGTTCAACTAGGCTTCGGCCTACACTCTGCTCCTCTCCTCCTCCTGCTGACCCTGGGCTGTAACAACGCTAGTTTTTGCCCGGAAATGCTAGCTGCACAGAGAAAAACACCAGCCAATGTGTTAGTGGGGTTCAGCAACGCCAGCTGTTCCCCCGCTGTGTAGCCGGCATCGTGTCCAGCACAAGCCACGCTGGCACAACCGACCAAAAGCTGCCACCAGTGCAGGCTTCGGCCTACACTTTGCTCCTCTCCTCCTCCTCCTGCTGACCCTGGGCTCAAACACCGCTAGTTTTTGCCCGGAAATGCTAGCTGCACAGAGAAAAACACCAGCCAATGTGTTAGTGGGGTTCAGCAACGCCAGCTGTTCCCCCGCTGTGTAGCCGGCATCGTGTCCAGCACAAGCCACGCTGGCACAACCGACCAAAAGCTGCCACCAGTGCAGGCTTCGGCCTACACTTTGCTCCTCTCCTCCTCCTCCTGCTGACCCTGGGCTCAAACACCGCTAGTTTTTGCCCGGAAATGCTAGCTGCACAGAGAAAAACACCAGCCAATGTGTTAGTGGGGTTCAGCACCGCCAGCTGTTCCCCTGCTGTGCAGCTTGCAACGTGACCTGCAAACGCCACGCAGGCACATGAACTGAAATTGAAGGGAGCCTGCCCCCCACCCCCCCAGGTGTTTCTATGTATAACAGCCACCTTGTACAGCAGTACTGCTGCATTTGTACAAGGTGGCTGATGTTTTCTCCTTGCCCACGTGGAACTCAACACGTACAAAATGTGTCTCTTTGAGACCATTCCACTGTCCCTGAGGTGTGACTTTCCTTTCTAATGATACGCAGCACCCCCCTTGGTAGCGCTTCCCGTCTTCTGACATCATTGGTTGGCTACTTGCGCCTGTTCGTCCGCCCTGCCTGAATAAAATGCTCCTCGTTGTCTTAATTATTTTGACTGCGAGGGTGTGATTGATGGGCACGAGCAGTGCATATCTTCGCCTGTCTTAACTCATCTCCTTCAGCCTTCTTCAGACTGTGCAGCCTCATGGCCGCGGCATGCAAGAAGGGATCAGCAGAGGCCGCCCAGTCTGAAGCAGGTGTAAGGACGTGTGTGAGCGGCCAAAATATTTACTGCTCAAGGCCACGAATCCCAGCACCGCAGTGTGGCTTTATGAAAAGACACTGTGGGTCTGGGATTTATGGCCATCGTTAACCGCACCGGCCAACATGAAATGATGTCATAAGATGGGCAGCGCTAACAGGGCATTGCCAAGGGATAACACAAGAGCGCAGACTCCTGTACAGCAAATAACAATGCTCAGGAAGCTGCTCCAAGCACCAAGGCGTTATTTTGGACACCTGTGCTGCGTCTCATCAAAAAACCAAGTCACGCATCCACTACAGTTTGACTGTAGAATGGGGTAAATTGTGTATGTCTTTCATTCAGCGTGTGCAAGTAGACAAATTAATAGAGCAACCTTTCACTTGTGCAGCATTAATACTGCACAAGGTGTGTCTCTTGTACTTTGTAACACCTGAGGGGGGGGTTAAAGGTTTCCTTTGAAATTGGTTCAACTAAGCTTCGGCCTACACTCTGCTCCTCTCCTCCTCCTCCTGCTTCAACACGGGCTCTAACATCGCTAGTTTTTGCCCGCAAGTGCTAGCTGCACAGAGAAAAACACACGCCATTGTGTTAGTGGGGTTCAGCAACGCCAGCTGTTCCCCCAGTGTGTAGCCGGCAAAGTGTCCTGCAAACGCAACGCAGACACAAAGCTGCCTCCAGTGCAGGCTTCGGCCTACACTCATCTCCCCCTGCTTACCCTTTGCTCCAACACCGCTAGTTGGGGCTCTAGGAAGACAATCTTTAATAGGCAAGGCAACGCATCCGGGTTCCAGCACCGCCAGCTGGTTCTCGGCAGTGTTCTTGTCACAGGTACTCCCTCGTGCCAAGCCTGGTTTCAGCACCGTCAGCTGTTTCCGGGTTGTGTCAAGCTCACTGAGACACCTATGCTTGCCTCGTCGTGGTGCGGTCGGGTTAGCCAACTCCAGGGTGCCTCCAGTTTAGGAGCTTCCTATGTGGGCTGCGTGAACTGGTAGTCAAGGCTGGTTCTGTAGTGCCAGTAGGCCCAGCTCCCCCTGTAGGACTGTTGGGGTTCGGTAACTGCGGCTGCCTCGCGGCCTAGCTGTTCTCTCCTCTCCTGTGGGCCTTGGGGTCCACCACCTGGTTCCAGCACCGTCAGCTGGTTCCGGGCCGAGCCTTTGGCTTAGGTGCCTCCTCCTGGGTATCCGAGTTCCGCCAACGCCAGGCGGTCCTTGGTAGTGCTTTTAAGCGCGGGCACCTACAGCTTAGTAACCGGGTTCCAGCACCGTCAGCTGGTCCTCGGTCGTGCCATTGGCTCTTGCACACTGGGGCAACGCATCCGGGTTCCAGCACCGCCAGCTGGTTCTCGGCAGTGTTTTTGTCACAGGTACTCCCTCGTGCCAAGCCTGGTTTCAGCACCGTCAGCTGTTTCCGGGTTGTGTCAAGCTCACTGAGACACCTATGCTTGCCTCGTCGTGGTGCGGTCGGGTTAGCCAACTCCAGGGTGCCTCCAGTTTAGGAGCTTCCTATGTGGGCTGCGTGAACTGGTAGTCAAGGCTGGTTCTGTAGTGCCAGTAGGCCCAGCTCCCCCTGTAGGACTGTTGGGGTTCGGTAACTGCGGCTGCCTCGCGGCCTAGCTGTTCTCTCCTCTCCTGTGGACCTTGGGGTCCACCACCTGGTTCCAGCACCGTCAGCTGGTTCCGGGCCGAGCCTTTGGCTTAGGTGCCTCCTCCTGGGTATCCGAGTTCCGCCAACGCCAGGCGGTCCTTGGTAGTGCTTTTAAGCGCGGGCACCTACAGCTTAGTAACCGGGTTCCAGCACCGTCAGCTGGTCCTCGGTCGTGCCATTGGCTCTTGCACACTGGGGCAACGCATCCGGGTTCCAGCACCGCCAGCTGGTTCTCGGCAGTGTTTTTGTCACAGGTACTCCCTCGTGCCAAGCCTGGTTTCAGCACCGTCAGCTGTTTCCGGGTTGTGTCAAGCTCACTGAGACACCTATGCTTGCCTCGTCGTGGTGCGGTCGGGTTAGCCAACTCCAGGGTGCCTCCAGTTTAGGAGCTTCCTATGTGGGCTGCGTGAACTGGTAGTCAAGGCTGGTTCTGTAGTGCCAGTAGGCCCAGCTCCCCCTGTAGGACTGTTGGGGTTCGGTAACTGCGGCTGCCTCGCGGCCTAGCTGTTCTCTCCTCTCCTGTGGGCCTTGGGGTCCACCACCTGGTTCCAGCACCGTCAGCTGGTTCCGGGCCGAGCCTTTGGCTTAGGTGCCTCCTCCTGGGTATCCGAGTTCCGCCAACGCCAGGCGGTCCTTGGTAGTGCTTTTAAGCGCGGGCACCTACAGCTTAGTAACCGGGTTCCAGCACCGTCAGCTGGTCCTCGGTCGTGCCATTGGCTCTTGCACACTGGGGCAACGCATCCGGGTTCCAGCACCGCCAGCTGGTTCTCGGCAGTGTTTTTGTCACAGGTACTCCCTCGTGCCAAGCCTGGTTTCAGCACCGTCAGCTGTTTCCGGGTTGTGTCAAGCTCACTGAGACACCTATGCTTGCCTCGTCGTGGTGCGGTCGGGTTAGCCAACTCCAGGGTGCCTCCAGTTTAGGAGCTTCCTATGTGGGCTGCGTGAACTGGTAGTCAAGGCTGGTTCTGTAGTGCCAGTAGGCCCAGCTCCCCCTGTAGGACTGTTGGGGTTCGGTAACTGCGGCTGCCTCGCGGCCTAGCTGTTCTCTCCTCTCCTGTGGGCCTTGGGGTCCACCACCTGGTTCCAGCACCGTCAGCTGGTTCCGGGCCGAGCCTTTGGCTTAGGTGCCTCCTCCTGGGTATCCGAGTTCCGCCAACGCCAGGCGGTCCTTGGTAGTGCTTTTAAGCGCGGGCACCTACAGCTTAGTAACCGGGTTCCAGCACCGTCAGCTGGTCCTCGGTCGTGCCATTGGCTCTTGCACACTGGGGCAACGCATCCGGGTTCCAGCACCGCCAGCTGGTTCTCGGCAGTGTTTTTGTCACAGGTACTCCCTCGTGCCAAGCCTGGTTTCAGCACCGTCAGCTGTTTCCGGGTTGTGTCAAGCTCACTGAGACACCTATGCTTGCCTCGTCGTGGTGCGGTCGGGTTAGCCAACTCCAGGGTGCCTCCAGTTTAGGAGCTTCCTATGTGGGCTGCGTGAACTGGTAGTCAAGGCTGGTTCTGTAGTGCCAGTAGGCCCAGCTCCCCCTGTAGGACTGTTGGGGTTCGGTAACTGCGGCTGCCTCGCGGCCTAGCTGTTCTCTCCTCTCCTGTGGACCTTGGGGTCCACCACCTGGTTCCAGCACCGTCAGCTGGTTCCGGGCCGAGCCTTTGGCTTAGGTGCCTCCTCCTGGGTATCCGAGTTCCGCCAACGCCAGGCGGTCCTTGGTAGTGCTTTTAAGCGCGGGCACCTACAGCTTAGTAACCGGGTTCCAGCACCGTCAGCTGGTCCTCGGTCGTGCCATTGGCTCTTGCACACTGGGGCAACGCATCCGGGTTCCAGCACCGCCAGCTGGTTCTCGGCAGTGTTTTTGTCACAGGTACTCCCTCGTGCCAAGCCTGGTTTCAGCACCGTCAGCTGTTTCCGGGTTGTGTCAAGCTCACTGAGACACCTATGCTTGCCTCGTCGTGGTGCGGTCGGGTTAGCCAACTCCAGGGTGCCTCCAGTTTAGGAGCTTCCTATGTGGGCTGCGTGAACTGGTAGTCAAGGCTGGTTCTGTAGTGCCAGTAGGCCCAGCTCCCCCTGTAGGACTGTTGGGGTTCGGTAACTGCGGCTGCCTCGCGGCCTAGCTGTTCTCTCCTCTCCTGTGGGCCTTGGGGTCCACCACCTGGTTCCAGCACCGTCAGCTGGTTCCGGGCCGAGCCTTTGGCTTAGGTGCCTCCTCCTGGGTATCCGAGTTCCGCCAACGCCAGGCGGTCCTTGGTAGTGCTTTTAAGCGCGGGCACCTACAGCTTAGTAACCGGGTTCCAGCACCGTCAGCTGGTCCTCGGTCGTGCCATTGGCTCTTGCACACTGGGGCAACGCATCCGGGTTCCAGCACCGCCAGCTGGTTCTCGGCAGTGTTTTTGTCACAGGTACTCCCTCGTGCCAAGCCTGGTTTCAGCACCGTCAGCTGTTTCCGGGTTGTGTCAAGCTCACTGAGACACCTATGCTTGCCTCGTCGTGGTGCGGTCGGGTTAGCCAACTCCAGGGTGCCTCCAGTTTAGGAGCTTCCTATGTGGGCTGCGTGAACTGGTAGTCAAGGCTGGTTCTGTAGTGCCAGTAGGCCCAGCTCCCCCTGTAGGACTGTTGGGGTTCGGTAACTGCGGCTGCCTCGCGGCCTAGCTGTTCTCTCCTCTCCTGTGGGCCTTGGGGTCCACCACCTGGTTCCAGCACCGTCAGCTGGTTCCGGGCCGAGCCTTTGGCTTAGGTGCCTCCTCCTGGGTATCCGAGTTCCGCCAACGCCAGGCGGTCCTTGGTAGTGCTTTTAAGCGCGGGCACCTACAGCTTAGTAACCGGGTTCCAGCACCGTCAGCTGGTCCTCGGTCGTGCCATTGGCTCTTGCACACTGGGGCAACGCATCCGGGTTCCAGCACCGCCAGCTGGTTCTCGGCAGTGTTTTTGTCACAGGTACTCCCTCGTGCCAAGCCTGGTTTCAGCACCGTCAGCTGTTTCCGGGTTGTGTCAAGCTCACTGAGACACCTATGCTTGCCTCGTCGTGGTGCGGTCGGGTTAGCCAACTCCAGGGTGCCTCCAGTTTAGGAGCTTCCTATGTGGGCTGCGTGAACTGGTAGTCAAGGCTGGTTCTGTAGTGCCAGTAGGCCCAGCTCCCCCTGTAGGACTGTTGGGGTTCGGTAACTGCGGCTGCCTCGCGGCCTAGCTGTTCTCTCCTCTCCTGTGGGCCTTGGGGTCCACCACCTGGTTCCAGCACCGTCAGCTGGTTCCGGGCCGAGCCTTTGGCTTAGGTGCCTCCTCCTGGGTATCCGAGTTCCGCCAACGCCAGGCGGTCCTTGGTAGTGCTTTTAAGCGCGGGCACCTACAGCTTAGTAACCGGGTTCCAGCACCGTCAGCTGGTCCTCGGTCGTGCCATTGGCTCTTGCACACTGGGGCAACGCATCCGGGTTCCAGCACCGCCAGCTGGTTCTCGGCAGTGTTTTTGTCACAGGTACTCCCTCGTGCCAAGCCTGGTTTCAGCACCGTCAGCTGTTTCCGGGTTGTGTCAAGCTCACTGAGACACCTATGCTTGCCTCGTCGTGGTGCGGTCGGGTTAGCCAACTCCAGGGTGCCTCCAGTTTAGGAGCTTCCTATGTGGGCTGCGTGAACTGGTAGTCAAGGCTGGTTCTGTAGTGCCAGTAGGCCCAGCTCCCCCTGTAGGACTGTTGGGGTTCGGTAACTGCGGCTGCCTCGCGGCCTAGCTGTTCTCTCCTCTCCTGTGGACCTTCGGGTCCACCACCTGGTTCCAGCACCGTCAGCTGGTTCCGGGCCGAGCCTTTGGCTTAGGTGCCTCCTCCTGGGTATCCGAGTTCCGCCAACGCCAGGCGGTCCTTGGTAGTGCTTTTAAGCGCGGGCACCTACAGCTTAGTAACCGGGTTCCAGCACCGTCAGCTGGTCCTCGGTCGTGCCATTGGCTCTTGCACACTGGGGCAACGCATCCGGGTTCCAGCACCGCCAGCTGGTTCTCGGCAGTGTTTTTGTCACAGGTACTCCCTCGTGCCAAGCCTGGTTTCAGCACCGTCAGCTGTTTCCGGGTTGTGTCAAGCTCACTGAGACACCTATGCTTGCCTCGTCGTGGTGCGGTCGGGTTAGCCAACTCCAGGGTGCCTCCAGTTTAGGAGCTTCCTATGTGGGCTGCGTGAACTGGTAGTCAAGGCTGGTTCTGTAGTGCCAGTAGGCCCAGCTCCCCCTGTAGGACTGTTGGGGTTCGGTAACTGCGGCTGCCTCGCGGCCTAGCTGTTCTCTCCTCTCCTGTGGGCCTTGGGGTCCACCACCTGGTTCCAGCACCGTCAGCTGGTTCCGGGCCGAGCCTTTGGCTTAGGTGCCTCCTCCTGGGTATCCGAGTTCCGCCAACGCCAGGCGGTCCTTGGTAGTGCTTTTAAGCGCGGGCACCTACAGCTTAGTAACCGGGTTCCAGCACCGTCAGCTGGTCCTCGGTCGTGCCATTGGCTCTTGCACACTGGGGCAACGCATCCGGGTTCCAGCACCGCCAGCTGGTTCTCAGCAGTGTTCTTGTCACAGGTACTCCCTCGTGCCAAGCCTGGTTTCAGCACCGTCAGCTGTTTCCGGGTTGTGTCAACTTCACTGAGACGCCTATGCTTGCCCCGTCGTGGTGCGGTCGAGTTAGCCAACTCCAGGGTGCCTCCAGTTTAGGAGCTTCCTATGTGGGCTGCGTGAACTGGTAGTCAAGGCTGGTTATGTAGTGCCAGTAGGCCCAGCTCCCCCTGTAGGACTGTTGGGGTTCGGTAACTGCGGCTGCCTCGCGGCCTAGCTGTTCTCTCCTCTCCTGTGGGCCTTCGGGTCCACCACCTGGTTCCAGCACCGTCAGCTGGTTCTCGGCAGTGTCTTTTGCTCTTGTACCTTCTGCTCCCCATCCTGGTTCCAGTACCGTCAGCTGGTTCCGGGCAGAGCCTTTGGCTTAGGTGCCTCCTTCTGGGTATCCAAGTTCCACCAACGTCAGGTGGTCCTTGGTAGTGCTTTCAGGCACGGGTACCTCCTGCTTAGTAACCGGGTTCCAGTAACGTCAGCTGGTCCTTGGTAGTTCCATTGGCTCTTGGACCTTCGGCTACCCATCCGGGTTCCAGTACCGTCAGCTGGTTCTCGGCAGTGTCTTTTGCTCTTGTACCTTCTGCTCCCCATCCTGGTTCCAGTAACGTCAGCTGGTTCCGGGCAGAGCCTTTGGCTTAGGTGCCTCCTTCTGGGTATCCGAGTTCCGTCAACGTCAGGCGGTCCTTGGTAGTGCTTTTTAGCACGGGTACCTCCTGCTTAGTAACCGGGTTCCAGTAACGTCAGCTGGTCCTCGGTAGTTCCATAGGCTCTTGAACCTTCGGGTAGCCATCCGAGTTCCAGTTCCATCAGCTGGTTCTTGGCATTTTCTCAGCCTTCTTGTACCTTCTGCTACATTTCCAAGTTGAAGACCCTAACGTCGACGACCCGGAAGACCACCACGATGACGACGACACGGAAGACCACCCCGATGACGACGACGACGACGGCGGAGATGACGACACTGGAGACGACGACCCTGGAGACGACAACATGGAAGACCGAGAAGCAGAAGAACAAGAGGCTGCAGAACAAAGAGCAGAAGAACATTAAGCATAAGACTTAATATCAGAGCAAAAGATATTATCTAAATTATATGCAGAAGAAGACTAAGCAGTGTATGGGGGTGAGTCCGTTCCTCCTCGTGGTGCCCCTGGATAAAGCCTGATGCTGCAGGCCAAACTGAACGCGGACAAATGTAACTTTTGTGACTGGCAGAACGGAAGGTGTAATCTTCAAACTTTTATAGATAACAACTACGGGAATGCCTGTCACAAATGAGAATATGATGAAGAAGTAGAATAGGAAGAATAATAACAGTGGAATAAAAAGAATATGTAGAATAAGAAGAATAATAATAGTTGAATAAAATGAATATGAAGAATGTAATAAAAAAAAAAAAATAGGTAGAAGATGAAGAAGAAGATGAATAAGGTGAAGAAGTTGATGTCAAAGATGCTGATGATGATGAAGATGAAAGTGTGGGAAAAGAAAAAAAAAAAGAAAAAAAAGAAGGGGAAGGGCGTGGAATAGTGAAACATCAATATCTGACAAAATAAAAAAAAAATTTACATAGTCAATATCTTTGTCACTCCGAACGTCTTAAAAAAAAACAAAAAACATGCTATTCTATTTGATTGGGATAAACCTCTATGACTTTAATGTCTCCGCCACCTCCCCAAATACATCCGGCATTATTCTTAGTTGTTTTCCTTCATGTAGAATGAACCTACAAGGAAAGAAAGGGTTTATTTTAATTCCGATATTTTGGTCCCATTGACTTGCATTGGGATCGGGTATCGGTATCGGCGATATCCGATATTTTTTGAATATCGGCCGATCCAAACCGATACCGATACTTTCCGATATCGGAAGGTATCGCTCAACACTACTGAGGACCAGTCATTCGAAATGACTTCTCCATGCATTTTATGCATTGGTAAAAGCACTATGATGAAAAGTGTGATATGTTTTCAGGTATCTCCTATACTAATAGAGCCACATGCTCACCGGTTTGCCACATGATGTAGGCCTATGGACTGAACAAGAAACCACCAAAAATTTTAACCAGTCATCGTTCTCACAACACTGAGGACCAGTGATTCGAAATGACTTCTCCATGCATTTTATGCATTGGTAAAAGCACTATGATGAAAAGTGTGATATGTTTTCAGGTATCTCCTATACTAATAGAGCCACATGCTCACCGGTTTGCCACATGATGTAGGCCTATGGACTGAACAAGAAACCACCAAAAATTTTAACCAGTCATCGTTCTCACAACACTGAGGACCAGTCATTCGAAATGACTTCTCCATGCATTTTATGCATTGGTAAAAGCACTATGATGAAAAGTGTGATATGTTTTCAGGTATCTCCTATACTAATAGAGCCACATGCTCACCGGTTTGCCACATGATGTAGGAATATGGACTGAACAAGAAACCACCAAAAATATTAACCAGCCATCGTTCTCACAACACTGAGGACCAGTCATTCGAAATGACTTCTCCATGCATTTTATGCATTGGTAAAAGCACTATGATGAAAAGTGTGATATGTTTTCAGGTATCTCCTATACTAATAGAGCCACATGCTCACCGGTTTGCCACATGATGTAGGCCTATGGACTGAACAAGAAACCACCAAAAATTTTAACCAGTCATCGTTCTCACAACACTGAGGACCAGTCATTCGAAATGACTTCTCCATGCATTTTATGCATTGGTAAAAGCACTATGATGAAAAGTGTGATATGTTTTCAGGTATCTCCTATACTAATAGAGCCACATGCTCACCGGTTTGCCACATGATGTAGGCCTATGGACTGAACAAGAAACCACCAAAAATTTTAACCAGTCATCGTTCTCACAACACTGAGGACCAGTCATTCGAAATGACTTCTCCATGCATTTTATGCATTGGTAAAAGCACTATGATGAAAAGTGTGATATGTTTTCTGGTATCTCCTATACTAATAGAGCCACATGCTCACCGGTTTGCCACATGATGTAGGCCTAGGGACTGAACAAGAAACCACCAAAAATGTTAACCAGTCATCGTTCTCACAACACTGAGGACCAGTCATTCGAAATGACTTCTCCATGCATTTTATGCATTGGTAAAAGCACTATGATGAAAAGTGTGATATGTTTTCAGGTATCTCCTATACTAATAGAGCCACATGCTCACCGGTTTGCCACATGATGTAGGCCTATGGACTGAACAAGAAACCACCAAAAAATTTAACCAGTCATCGTTCTCACAACACTGAGGACCAGTCATTCGAAATGACTTCTCCATGCATTTTATGCATTGGTAAAAGCACTATGATGAAAAGTGTGATATGTTTTCAGGTATCTCCTATACTAATAGAGCCACATGCTCACCGGTTTGCCACATGATGTAGGCCTATGGACTGAACAAGAAACCACCAAAAATTTTAACCAGTCATCATTCTCACAACACTGAGGACCAGTCATTCGAAATGACTTCTCCATGCATTTTATGCATTGGTAAAAGCACTATGATGAAAAGTGTGATATGTTTTCTGGTATCTCCTATACTAATAGAGCCACATGCTCACCGGTTTGCCACATGATGTAGGCCTATGGACTGAACAAGAAACCACCAAAAATTTTAACCAGTCATCATTCTCACAACACTGAGGACCAGTCATTCGAAATGACTTCTCCATGCATTTTATGCATTGGTAAAAGCACTATGATGAAAAGTGTGATATGTTTTCAGGTATCTCCTATACTAATAGAGCCACATGCTCACCGGTTTGCCACATGATGTAGGCCTATGGACTGAACAAGAAACCACCAAAAATTTTAACCAGTCATCGTTCTCACAACACTGAGGACCAGTCATTCGAAATGACTTCTCCATGCATTTTATGCATTGGTAAAAGCAATATGATGAAAAGTGTGATATGTTTTCAGGTATCTCCTATACTAATAGAGCCACATGCTCACCGGTTTGCCACATGATGTAGGCCTATGGACTGAACAAGAAACCACCAAAAATTTTAACCAGTCATCGTTCTCACAACACTGAGGACCAGTCATTCGAAATGACTTCTCCATGCATTTTATGCATTGGTAAAAGCACTATGATGAAAAGTGTGATATGTTTTCAGGTATCTCCTATACTAATAGAGCCACATGCTCACCGGTTTCCCACATGATGTAGGCCTATGGACTGAACAAGAAACCACCAAAAATTTTAACCAGTCATCGTTCTCACAACACTGAGGACCAGTCATTCGAAATGACTTCTCCATGCATTTTATGCATTGGTAAAAGCACTATGATGAAAAGTGTGATATGTTTTCAGGTATCTCCTATACTAATAGAGCCACATGCTCACCGGTTTGCCACATGATGTAGGCCTATGGACTGAACAAGAAACCACCAAAAATTTTAACCAGTCATCGTTCTCACAACACTGAGGACCAGTCATTCGAAATGACTTCTCCATGCATTTTATG
The DNA here is from genome assembly GCF_032444005.1 of Ranitomeya imitator. Classification (NCBI taxonomy): domain Eukaryota; kingdom Metazoa; phylum Chordata; class Amphibia; order Anura; family Dendrobatidae; genus Ranitomeya; species Ranitomeya imitator. The sequence continues at coordinate 77,732 of NW_027193576.1, forward strand.
CATTGGTAAAAGCACTATGATGAAAAGTGTGATATGTTTTCAGGTATCTCCTATACTAATAGAGCCACATGCTCACCGGTTTGCCACATGATGTAGGCCTATGGACTGAACAAGAAACCACCAAAAATTTTAACCAGTCATCGTTCTCACAACACTGAGGACCAGTCATTCGAAATGACTTCTCCATGCATTTTATGCATTGGTAAAAGCACTATGATGAAAAGTGTGATATGTTTTCAGGTATCTCCTATACTAATAGAGCCACATGCTCACCGGTTTGCCACATGATGTAGGCCTATGGACTGAACAAGAAACCACCAAAAATTTTAACCAGTCATCGTTCTCACAACACTGAGGACCAGTCATTCGAAATGACTTCTCCATGCATTTTATGCATTGGTAAAAGCACTATGATGAAAAGTGTGATATGTTTTCAGGTATCTCCTATACTAATAGAGCCACATGCTCACCGGTTTGCCACATGATGTAGGCCTATGGACTGAACAAGAAACCACCAAAAATTTTAACCAGTCATCATTCTCACAACACTGAGGACCAGTCATTCGAAATGACTTCTCCATGCATTTTATGCATTGGTAAAAGCACTATGATGAAAAGTGTGATATGTTTTCTGGTATCTCCTATACTAATAGAGCCACATGCTCACCGGTTTGCCACATGATGTAGGCCTATGGACTGAACAAGAAACCACCAAAAATTTTAACCAGTCATCGTTCTCACAACACTGAGGACCAGTCATTCGAAATGACTTCTCCATGCATTTTATGCATTGGTAAAAGCACTATGATGAAAAGTGTGATATGTTTTCAGGTATCTCCTATACTAATAGAGCCACATGCTCACCGGTTTGCCACATGATGTAGGCCTATGGACTGAACAAGAAACCACCAAAAATTTTAACCAGTCATCGTTCTCACAACACTGAGGACCAGTCATTCGAAATGACTTCTCCATGCATTTTATGCATTGGTAAAAGCACTATGATGAAAAGTGTGATATGTTTTCAGGTATCTCCTATACTAATAGAGCCACATGCTCACCGGTTTGCCACATGATGTAGGCCTATGGACTGAACAAGAAACCACCAAAAATTTTAACCAGTCATCGTTCTCACAACACTGATTACCAGTCATTCGAAATGACTTCTCCATGCATTTTATGCATTGGTAAATGCACTATGATGAAAAGTGTGATATGTTTTCAGGTATCTCCTATTCTAATAGAGCCACATGCTCACCGGTTTGCCACATGATGTAGGCCTATGGACTGAACAAGAAACCACCAAAAATTTTAACCAGTCATCGTTCTCACAACACTGAGGACCAGTCATTCGAAATGACTTCTCCATGCATTTTATGCATTGGTAAAAGCACTATGATGAAAAGTGTGATATGTTTTCAGGTATCTCCTATACTAATAGAGCCACATGCTCACCGGTTTGCCACATGATGTAGGCCTATGGACTGAACAAGAAACCACCAAAAATTTTAACCAGTCATCGTTCTCACAACACTGAGGACCAGTCATTCGAAATGACTTCTCCATGCATTTTATGCATTGGTAAAAGCACTATGATGAAAAGTGTGATATGTTTTCAGGTATCTCCTATACTAATAGAGCCACATGCTCACCGGTTTGCCACATGATGTAGGCCTATGGACTGAACAAGAAACCACCAAAAATTTTAACCAGTCATCGTTCTCACAACACTGAGGACCAGTCATTCGAAATGACTTCTCCATGCATTTTATGCATTTGTAAAAGCACTATGATGAAAAGTGTGATATGTTTTCAGGTATCTCCTATACTAATAGAGCCACATGCTCACCGGTTTGCCACATGATGTAGGCCTATGGACTGAACAAAAAACCACCAAAAATTTTAACCAGTCATCGTTCTCACAACACTGAGGACCAGTCATTCGAAATGACTTCTCCATGCATTTTATGCATTGGTAAAAGCACTATGATGAAAAGTGTGATATGTTTTCAGGTATCTCCTATACTAATAGAGCCACATGCTCACCGGTTTGCCACATGATGTAGGCCTATGGACTGAACAAGAAACCACCAAATATTTTAACCAGTCATCGTTCTCACAACACTGAGGACCAGTCATTCGAAATGACTTCTCCATGCATTTTATGCATTGGTAAAAGCACTATGATGAAAAGTGTGATATGTTTTCAGGTATCTCCTATACTAATAGAGCCACATGCTCACCGGTTTGCCACATGATGCAGGCCTATGGACTGAACAAGAAACCACCAAAAATTTTAACCAGTCATCGTTCTCACAACACTGAGGACCAGTCATTCGAAATGACTTCTCCATGCATTTTATGCATTGGTAAAAGCACTATGATGAAAAGTGTGATATGTTTTCAGGTATCTCCTATACTAATAGAGCCACATGCTCACCGGTTTGCCACATGATGTAGGCCTATGGACTGAACAAGAAACCACCAAAAATTTTAACCAGTCATCGTTCTCACAACACTGAGGACCAGTCATTCGAAATGACTTCTCCATGCATTTTATGCATTGGTAAAAGCACTATGATGAAAAGTGTGATATGTTTTCAGGTATCTCCTATACTAATAGAGCCACATGCTCACCGGTTTGCCACATGATGTAGGCCTATGGACTGAACAAGAAACCACCAAAAATTTTAACCAGTCATCGTTCTCACAACACTGAGGACCAGTCATTCGAAATGACTTCTCCATGCATTTTATGCATTGGTAAAAGCACTATGATGAAAAGTGTGATATGTTTTCAGGTATCTCCTATACTAATAGAGCCACATGCTCACCGGTTTGCCACATGATGTAGGCCTATGGACTGAACAAGAAACCACCAGAAATTTTAACCAGTCATCGTTCTCACAACACTGAGGACCAGTCATTCGAAATGACTTCTCCATGCATTTTATGCATTGGTAAAAGCACTATGATGAAAAGTGTGATATGTTTTCAGGTATCTCCTATACTAATAGAGCCACATGCTCACCGGTTTGCCACATGATGTAGGCCTATGGACTGAACAAGAAACCACCAAAAATTTTAACCAGTCATCGTTCTCACAACACTGAGGACCAGTCATTCGAAATGACTTCTCCATGCATTTTATGCATTGGTAAAAGCACTATGATGAAAAGTGTGATATGTTTTCAGGTATCTCCTATACTAATAGAGCCACATGCTCACCGGTTTGCCACATGATGTAGGCCTATGGACTGAACAAGAAACCACCAAAAATTTTAACCAGTCATCGTTCTCACAACACTGAGGACCAGTCATTCGAAATGACTTCTCCATGCATTTTATGCATTGGTAAAAGCACTATGATGAAAAGTGTGATATGTTTTCAGGTATCTCCTATACTAATAGAGCCACATGCTCACCGGTTTGCCACATGATGTAGGCCTATGGACTGAACAAGAAACCACCAAAAATTTTAACCAGCCATCGTTCTCACAACACTGAGGACCAGTCATTCGAAATGACTTCTCCATGCATTTTATGCATTGGTAAAAGCACTATGATGAAAAGTGTGATATGTTTTCAGGTATCTCCTATACTAATAGAGCCACATGCTCACCGGTTTGCCACATGATGTAGGCCTATGGACTGAACAAGAAACCACCAAAAATTTTAACCAGTCATCGTTCTCACAACACTGAGGACCAGTCATTCGAAATGACTTCTCCATGCATTTTATGCATTGGTAAAAGCACTATGATGAAAAGTGTGATATGTTTTCAGGTATCTCCTATACTAATAGAGCCACATGCTCACCGGTTTGCCACATGATGTAGGCCTATGGACTGAACAAGAAACCACCAAAAATTTTAACCAGTCATCGTTCTCACAACACTGAGGACCAGTCATTCGAAATGACTTCTCCATGCATTTTATGCATTGGTAAAAGCAATATGATGAAAAGTGTGATATGTTTTCAGGTATCTCCTATACTAATAGAGCCACATGCTCACCGGTTTGCCACATGATGTAGGCCTATTGACTGAACAAGAAACCACCAAAAATTTTAACCAGTCATCGTTCTCACAACACTGAGGACCAGTCATTCGAAATGACTTCTCCATGCATTTTATGCATTGGTAAAAGCACTATGATGAAAAGTGTGATATGTTTTCAGGTATCTCCTATACTAATAGAGCCACATGCTCACCGGTTTGCCACATGATGTAGGCCTATGGACTGAACAAGAAACCACCAAAAATTTTAACCAGTCATCGTTCTCACAACACTGAGGACCAGTCATTCGAAATGACTTCTCCATGCATTTTATGCATTGGTAAAAGCACTATGATGAAAAGTGTGATATGTTTTCAGGTATCTCCTATACTAATAGAGCCACATGCTCACCGGTTTGCCACATGATGTAGGCCTATGGACTGAACAAGAAACCACCAAAAATTTTAACCAGTCATCGTTCTCACAACACTGATTACCAGTCATTCGAAATGACTTCTCCATGCATTTTATGCATTGGTAAATGCACTATGATGAAAAGTGTGATATGTTTTCAGGTATCTCCTATTCTAATAGAGCCACATGCTCACCGGTTTGCCACATGATGTAGGCCTATGGACTGAACAAGAAACCACCAAAAATTTTAACCAGTCATCGTTCTCACAACACTGAGGACCAGTCATTCGAAATGACTTCTCCATGCATTTTATGCATTGGTAAAAGCACTATGATGAAAAGTGTGATATGTTTTCAGGTATCTCCTATACTAATAGAGCCACATGCTCACCGGTTTGCCACATGATGTAGGCCTATGGACTGAACAAGAAACCACCAAAAATTTTAACCAGTCATCGTTCTCACAACACTGAGGACCAGTCATTCGAAATGACTTCTCCATGCATTTTATGCATTGGTAAAAGCACTATGATGAAAAGTGTGATATGTTTTCAGGTATCTCCTATACTAATAGAGCCACATGCTCACCGGTTTGCCACATGATGTAGGCCTATGGACTGAACAAGAAACCACCAAAAATTTTAACCAGTCATCGTTCTCACAACACTGAGGACCAGTCATTCGAAATGACTTCTCCATGCATTTTATGCATTTGTAAAAGCACTATGATGAAAAGTGTGATATGTTTTCAGGTATCTCCTATACTAATAGAGCCACATGCTCACCGGTTTGCCACATGATGTAGGCCTATGGACTGAACAAAAAACCACCAAAAATTTTAACCAGTCATCGTTCTCACAACACTGAGGACCAGTCATTCGAAATGACTTCTCCATGCATTTTATGCATTGGTAAAAGCACTATGATGAAAAGTGTGATATGTTTTCAGGTATCTCCTATACTAATAGAGCCACATGCTCACCGGTTTGCCACATGATGTAGGCCTATGGACTGAACAAGAAACCACCAAATATTTTAACCAGTCATCGTTCTCACAACACTGAGGACCAGTCATTCGAAATGACTTCTCCATGCATTTTATGCATTGGTAAAAGCACTATGATGAAAAGTGTGATATGTTTTCAGGTATCTCCTATACTAATAGAGCCACATGCTCACCGGTTTGCCACATGATGCAGGCCTATGGACTGAACAAGAAACCACCAAAAATTTTAACCAGTCATCGTTCTCACAACACTGAGGACCAGTCATTCGAAATGACTTCTCCATGCATTTTATGCATTGGTAAAAGCACTATGATGAAAAGTGTGATATGTTTTCAGGTATCTCCTATACTAATAGAGCCACATGCTCACCGGTTTGCCACATGATGTAGGCCTATGGACTGAACAAGAAACCACCAAAAATTTTAACCAGTCATCGTTCTCACAACACTGAGGACCAGTCATTCGAAATGACTTCTCCATGCATTTTATGCATTGGTAAAAGCACTATGATGAAAAGTGTGATATGTTTTCAGGTATCTCCTATACTAATAGAGCCACATGCTCACCGGTTTGCCACATGATGTAGGCCTATGGACTGAACAAGAAACCACCAAAAATTTTAACCAGTCATCGTTCTCACAACACTGAGGACCAGTCATTCGAAATGACTTCTCCATGCATTTTATGCATTGGTAAAAGCACTATGATGAAAAGTGTGATATGTTTTCAGGTATCTCCTATACTAATAGAGCCACATGCTCACCGGTTTGCCACATGATGTAGGCCTATGGACTGAACAAGAAACCACCAGAAATTTTAACCAGTCATCGTTCTCACAACACTGAGGACCAGTCATTCGAAATGACTTCTCCATGCATTTTATGCATTGGTAAAAGCACTATGATGAAAAGTGTGATATGTTTTCAGGTATCTCCTATACTAATAGAGCCACATGCTCACCGGTTTGCCACATGATGTAGGCCTATGGACTGAACAAGAAACCACCAAAATTTTAACCAGTCATCGTTCTCACAACACTGAGGACCAGTCATTCGAAATGACTTCTCCATGCATTTTATGCATTGGTAAAAGCACTATGATGAAAAGTGTGATATGTTTTCAGGTATCTCCTATACTAATAGAGCCACATGCTCACCGGTTTGCCACATGATGTAGGCCTATGGACTGAACAAGAAACCACCAAAAATTTTAACCAGTCATCGTTCTCACAACACTGAGGACCAGTCATTCGAAATGACTTCTCCATGCATTTTATGCATTGGTAAAAGCACTATGATGAAAAGTGTGATATGTTTTCAGGTATCTCCTATACTAATAGAGCCACATGCTCACCGGTTTGCCACATGATGTAGGCCTATGGACTGAACAAGAAACCACCAAAAATTTTAACCAGCCATCGTTCTCACAACACTGAGGACCAGTCATTCGAAATGACTTCTCCATGCATTTTATGCATTGGTAAAAGCACTATGATGAAAAGTGTGATATGTTTTCAGGTATCTCCTATACTAATAGAGCCACATGCTCACCGGTTTGCCACATGATGTAGGCCTATGGACTGAACAAGAAACCACCAAAAATTTTAACCAGTCATCGTTCTCACAACACTGAGGACCAGTCATTCGAAATGACTTCTCCATGCATTTTATGCATTGGTAAAAGCACTATGATGAAAAGTGTGATATGTTTTCAAGGTATCTCCTATACTAATAGAGCCACATGCTCACCGGTTTGCCACATGATGTAGGCCTATGGACTGAACAAGAAACCACCAAAAATTTTAACCAGTCATCGTTCTCACAACACTGAGGACCAGTCATTCGAAATGACTTCTCCATGCATTTTATGCATTGGTAAAAGCACTATGATGAAAAGTGTGATATGTTTTCAGGTATCTCCTATACTAATAGAGCCACATGCTCACCGGTTTGCCACATGATGTAGGCCTATGACTGAACAAGAAACCACCAAAAATTTTAACCAGTCATCGTTCTCACAACACTGAGGACCAGTCATTCGAAATGACTTCTCCATGCATTTTATGCATTGGTAAAAGCACTATGATGAAAAGTGTGATATGTTTTCAGGTATCTCCTATACTAATAGAGCCACATGCTCACCGGTTTGCCACATGATGTAGGCCTATGGACTGAACAAGAAACCACCAAAAATTTTAACCAGTCATCGTTCTCACAACACTGAGGACCAGTCATTCGAAATGACTTCTCCATGCATTTTATGCATTGGTAAAAGCACTATGATGAAAAGTGTGATATGTTTTCAGGTATCTCCTATACTAATAGAGCCACATGCTCACCGGTTTGCCACATGATGTAGGCCTATGGACTGAACAAGAAACCACCAAAATTTTAACCAGTCATCGTTCTCACAACACTGAGGACCAGTCATTCGAAATGACTTCTCCATGCATTTTATGCATTGGTAAAAGCACTATGATGAAAAGTGTGATATGTTTTCAGGTATCTCCTATACTAATAGAGCCACATGCTCACCGGTTTGCCACATGATGTAGGCCTATGGACTGAACAAGAAACCACCAAAAATTTTAACCAGTCATCGTTCTCACAACACTGAGGACCAGTCATTCGAAATGACTTCTCCATGCATTTTATGCATTGGTAAAAGCACTATGATGAAAAGTGTGATATGTTTTCAGGTATCTCCTATACTAATAGAGCCACATGCTCACACGGTTTGCCACATGATGTAGGCCTATGGACTGAACAAGAAACCACCAAAAATTTTAACCAGTCATCAGTTCTCACAACACTGAGGACCAGTCATTCGAAATGACTTCTCCATGCATTTTATGCATTGGTAAAAGCACTATGATGAAAAGTGTGATATGTTTTCTGGTATCTCCTATACTAATAGAGCCACATGCTCACCGGTTTGCCACATGATGTAGGCCTATGGACTGAACGAGAAACCACCAAAAATTTTAACCAGTCATCGTTCTCACAACACTGAGGACCAGTCATTCGAAATGACTTCTCCATGCATTTTATGCATTGGTAAAAGCACTATGATGAAAAGTGTGATATGTTTTCAGGTATCTCCTATACTAATAGAGCCACATGCTCAC